>NC_056741.1:282189816-282489816 GCF_019279795.1 Protopterus annectens
GAATATTAATAGGTTTGTGAATGAATCATGTGAATTTTTTGATCATATGACTTGATAATTAGATGACTTTTTAGGGTGGGTTTGTGATGTCATGAGTCAGGAAATGTATTTAAATGTTCTTTTGAATGCCTTTTATTGTCTGAAGAAGTTCATTTTATTTATGTAAATGAAAGCACTCATATTAAAAGGTTTTTAAACTATAACTTGGATTATTGGATTATTTCCAGCTTTGAGGTGCCTGGATTCCTGTTTTGGATTATTTGCTTTTACATCTTTAGAAATCCCAGGCCAGTAAAAGTTCTGAATAATACATCTCTTTGTACATTTTATGCCAATATGACCTGCAAAAGGAATATCATAGGCTATGGCTAGAAGCGCCAGACGGTAGGCTCTGGGCACTACCAACTGCTGTATTCTCTCACCCTCTAGCCCTCCCTCATGGGTCCACTCTCTATACAGTAACCCTTTGTCCCAGCATACAGATTCACCCTTCCCTTGAGAATCAGGTTCCTCCCTAGCTACCTCCCGCAGGCCTTGTAATGTAGGGTCTGAGAGCTGACCCTGTCTCAGCTCTCTCTGTAACCCTTCCGAGCTCCCCTTCTACAGGAAGTCTGGTATCTTCTGACAGCCGTGTCTCACTGTCAGCCTGGGTACTACTACTCACCTCTGCTCTTGCAGTCACTCTGTCCAAGGTAACATCAGTACCCACAAGCAGCTGTGGCTCACCTTCAGTCTCACTGCTACAGGGTAGCTCCCTCCCGGAAGTAACCACCTCACCAGTCCAAGTGTGTGGTCTTTCTGGGTCTCCCCCAGGCTAGCAGACCCACATGCTGGTCTCCAAGCCTGACTGCGTGTAACTGCATGCACACACGGTACTGCATTATCAAAATGATTCCCTATCAGGACATCTGCAGGGTGGTAGTTTGGTTCCCTTGTTGTCTCGAGTCAACCTACTGGTGGCATTTTGTCATTCCCACTTACTGGCTCTCCCACCTTTTGTTCCCCACCTTGCCTTCATGGACATCTATATGCTACATGGCCCCACTGGTTGCATTTAAAGCATTTAACCCTTGGTTCTGGACATGTACCTCGACTAGTGGCTTCCCCTGCTACTGGCAGACTTTAGACCCATGAGCAGCACTGGGTGTCTTTTTCCTGTGCAGTGATGCCCTGCTTTCTAGGTATAGGTCTCTCTTCTTCTCCAACTCATCTACAGTAGTGCATTGTCTGTCAGCTAACCAGATTTTTCATCTGCCTTGCATCTATGCTCAAGAAACCTTTTTTATAAGTTTCAGGTGTTAACTTAAAACATTCTACAAACAGTTCTTTACAACATTATAATTTAAACATTCAGTATCAGACAGTTTGGAAAGAACATTTACAGCTTTACCATGGAGTAAGTGGGTCAGGAACTGTACCCAGAGCCCTTGATCACCATTATACTCTTTACATACCCTCTCAAATATATGAATGAAACTATCAAAATTATCCCCCTTTGTAAATTGTGGAAGAAATTTACTGACCTTTGTTGCTTCTCAGGTTCAGTTACTCCCTTCTCCATTACCTCCATGACTCTGGCAAAATGTCAGCATCTCCTTTTCATTTTGCCTCTGCCTTTCCTTCTCTGCTTCCAAGCATTGGAGTTTCTCATTCTCCTCAGCCTTCAGACATCTCAGTCTCTCTGCTGCTTCTATTTCCAAACAGTTGGCCTCTAGCTCAAGTCTCTTTAACTCCAGATGGATTTTTAAGTTCGCTATCCATTTCCTGAATGTTATACATCTCCAAGGCCAGTCTGATTGTCCTCCTGACTGCTGGAATGTGGTGCAGCTGTTACTATGGCTGCAATCATGTCTGCTTTAGTCAGGATGGCATGCACCAATCCTTTAGCCTTGCACATTTCAGTCAACTGGCTCCTTGTCAGCTTGCCATACTTCTCTGCTGACATGCTTGCCTGCTCTCACTGACTAACTAAGCTAACAAAAAAAAAATAAAACAATTGTGATATGACCTCTAAATCTTCAATGTGTGGCTGATTGAGTATTCAGTATCCACACTACTGCAAGGCTATTAATATGTGATGTGGCTATGTCACCACTATCAACCAATGAGATCATAATCATTCTGGGGCTGGTTTGCTGACACACACACACACACACACACACACACACACACACACACACACACACACACACAGGCACTGGTTTACTAGCTATGCAAATATATTTAATATTTAATAATAAACAGTTAGATGTTGCCCATTTTCAGATAGAGCTGCCTTCTGTGCTGTGCGACATGCGTGAAATGCTTGCTTCTTTGTTGAAGGCTAGGGTAGGCCAAGCCAGCAATAAAAAAAAAATCTACTGCCAATCATTAGCGGACGGAGTTCGCTGGCAAAACCTAACCGGGAAAAGCCGAAAGACACAAACAAATAAAAGAACAAGACAATACTCAATAACTCAACACGGTGACTAGATAGTTCAGAATCACAGGACATATTTTAAAACAACATTGCAGGACAGTCTCAAATAAATACAGAAAATATCTAAATTAATCTTTACTATATCCCTGTCTATATCTAAGAGAGATTACTGTACCCTGATTACTCACTATTAGCAAGGCAAGTGCTGATGAGAGGATGTTTCCAGGTCAAAAGACAGATACAAAATGCACAAAACCTGTCTCAGAGAGTTCTTAAACTACTATCACACATTACTGCTGGGTCAATTCAGATTGCATCACTCTTTGTCACCTGCCTTCAGTTCCTAGGCTGCCAGAAACCTAACAAAAGTTTAGCATCTCTGTGTGAGAGGTACATATCTCTGAGAAGTTTGCCTAGAATTGGAAGTCGTGTAAAACAGTTAAACACTTTTACATTTGAAACTTAGTAATTATTTCTGTTTCAAGACAATAGAAAAACCTTTAACTCTAGACATTGTGTCTGCTCTGAGTTTAAACAGTGATAACAGAATCGTAAAACAATTTCCACTTATTTTCTTGAGGTTTTGCAAGTTAACTCTGTATGTTCCAACTTCTGTTAAAACATAAATTTGCACAGGTATATAGTTTATACACATTTCTGTTCTTTTCCAGTAGGGTACACTGTGGTTACATTCTTGAAGCTCAGTACATAACATACAGTTCTCTTGCAAGCATATGAATCATGTTACTATTCACAAATGACATATGGTTATTTACAAAACTCCAGATAGTTGGGCTGGCAGTGTCACATTTTTGTATAAATCATATTAATATTTTCAAGTGACATATAATTATTTACAAAATTCCAGATAGCTGGACTGGCAGTATTTCCCTGGTGCCACACTTCTGTTATACCAGCATCACAGTACAAGCAATTAAAGAGGAAATACAGAGAATGGTTAAACTTGGGCTGTTTGAGGAATTCCAGAGTAAGTGGAGTAACCCCATTGTACTAGTCTTCAAACATTATGAAACAATAAGATTTTGCAGTGACTTAAGAAAACTGAATAGTATTTCCAAATGTGATGATAACCCAATTCCTAGAATATATGAACTGGTTAAAAGCATTTGAAAAATGTATGTTTATCTCCACTCTGGACTTGACCAAGCGTTATTAACAAATCCCTTTAGTTCCAGAGACCAAGGAGAAAATTACATTCTCCACCCTAGATGGACTTTTCTACTATGAACTCAAGCTCTTTGGCCTTTGTGGAGATCCTGTAATACTCTGAGACTTATGGACTGGATTCTGAGACCTCACATTAAGTATGCAGTGACTTATCTTGGTGGTATAGTTATTTTTAAAGAGGACTGGGAAAGTCATTTCCCCAAGGTCTGAGACTTTCTAAATTGCTTATGTCAAGTTGCCTTAACAGGCACTCAGACTAAATGGAAGTTGGGCATGGCTAACGGCTGGTACTTAAGTAACATGATAGGAAGGGGGATAACATAGCCGCAACAAAGAAGACAGAAGTCATATGAAACTCACACATACTTGCTAACAACACCCCCAAAAAAAACAAAAAAAAAAATCAGGTCAAGACTTTAACAAAGTAATTCCTAACTTTACTATGATAGCAAGCCCCCTTGACCTGACTAAAGGCCACTAAATATCAAATGGACATAGATGACAGGTCCTGGCATTGGAAGCTGAGAGGCATGTTGTGTTCTGATTAACACTACATTTTTTTATAAAGAGTTTACGTTATTTACTGATACTTCTGAGGTAGGCATTGAAGCAGTACTGTTAAAAACATAGATGTTTATAAGCATAAGCATAAACATAAGCAGAAACCCGAGTAATGCTAAATGGGGTTGTTCAGTGATTAAAAGATAATGCTTAGCCTCTAAATGGGCACAGGGTTGTTGCTGATTACAGACCGTACACCTCTTCTGTGGCTGTATAAGCAAAGAGATAGTAATTCCAAAATAGCTAGGTGGGCTTTATCTTTGCTTTTTCAGTTAAAATTTTGCACTGCTTGGTCATGAACATGTGAATGCAGATTTGTTGTCACAGGCCTACATTCCATCTGCAGCTGTGATAACCAATGACTGTATACTGGGGGGGGGGATCAAGTTATAACAGGGGAGAAGAAAGGCATGCCACTGCTGAGCTTAGGATATAAGCTATGGGGATTGTGATAGAAGGCAGTTACATAGCCTTCAGTCAGGAAAAAGGTAGTGACCTAATGGGCAGCAGATGCAGTCTGTATATTAAGGTACTTCTCAATAATTGAGTTAGAGACTAGGAGAAGTCAGGCTGACAGTGTGGAAGAGAGAAGCTTATTTTCCTGAGAAAGGAACTGCAATGTTTATGAATTGGATTTATCTACTCAAATTGGAAGGCCAAATGATTACCACAAGTTGCTGCGGGCATTTTTATATGAAGAGTCTGTCTAGTCAAGGGTTATAGGTACATGAAGGACTGAGGAACTGGTTTTAAGTTTCACCAATGTAAAGTGTCTGCTTGATACTGATAACATTTGTTTCCTTTGAGGAATCTCACTGAGAAAAGACTATAAATATTGCTACTTGTTTTTGGAGTGAAGCAGCTCTTTTCCTGTGTGTTTGATCTGTAAAGCTTTACTTTCTATTGAAACCTACAGCCTCCATGTATTATGCACATGAAAACTATATATATATATATATATATATATATATATATATATATATAGCATACATATAAATATACATATATATATATATATATATATATATATATATACACACACACACACACACACACACACACACACACACACACACACACACACACACACACACACACACACATGGTCAGCAGTTAATGCTGTGAATGAACACGGCTGAACCTTGGACTATTAACTCTCTGATCTCATTATCTGCTTCAGCTGTTTTAGATCTCTTGTTTCTTGGCCCAGATAATGGAACATTTCTCTTTATTAACTTTCTTAATGGTGCAATGATGTTGCTGGCTGTTTAAAAACGCAGGACTGTAATTAGCCAGTCCTAAATGCATTCTGTCTTCTTCTGCCCTGGTCAAAGGGGGTATCTAGATATTGCTTTTACCTTCTTTTTGACATGCCATTCTTAAAAAAATATATGAGATGAGACCATAACCTTCATGTGTATGATTGTTAAATCTGCACTTTTATTAAGTACTAGACCATTTTTTCTAATTATTTTTATCACTTTCCCTCTTTCGTTCTGTCCTTCATCATCCCTGCCAAAGACTATAATATTGTTGAGGTTCTTGACAGATTTAATGCCTTCTCTGACCTATTGAACTATTTAATGACCAATTTCAGCAGTTGAATTTGCCATAAACATCAATGTTTTCTGTATCATGAAGTCTGTATGACGCCATACTTCTGACACTAATCTGATCTCCAGGTTGTTGATACAGTTACCTGAGGTCCATCTCACAGAACACTTCTGCTCCACTGATTTCAGGTATATTATTCACTGCTGTCAGGTGTCTTCCTTTTCCTTTGTATCATTAACTTCCCTCATGACTATGCAGAATCTAACTTCATCTGGGCTCCTAGACTTATGTGTGCGAAATGCATGTTGTGGGGTGGTAGGGTCTAACATGCTTTTCATTGTGTCAGGCTTCTTTAGCTTCTTAACTCTTCCTCTGTGCCCTTTCTTAACTGAAAAGGAATTTTTCTGTGAGATTGTGTTTGTAGGGCTTACTGTGGGATGATCTATATGTAATCTGATTTGGCAATTCTATAAGCTTCACAGTGCTGGTAAAGAAACATTTATAGTCACTAAGAAATCTGTTTCAGTTCAATGTTTCTATATTATTCAGTATTGGTACAGTGCCTAAGGCTTTGGTAGTGGAGTTGTTAAACAGCTTTATTTCCTCACCTTGCAGCACATTGGAAGTGTCTTTTTTTATTTTCCCTTTAATTCTTAGTTTTTTGGTAGAACTACCATTTAAAGAAATATTTAAATATGTGCATGCTTTTATCTTGCTATCAAACTTCTTTTTTTTTGGTATGATTTGCTTTATTGAGAGCTTCCTCTCTATTGTACCAACTGCTGCTCCTGTGTCAATTAGCTGTTTTATCTTTTCTCTGTAGTCTCAGTCTGACTTCTGGCTTCGTTTTTTTGTTTCGTCTGTGTGTATGTTTGTGTGTGTGTGTGTGTGTGTGTGTGTGTGTGTGTGTGTGTGTGGGAACTGGAACTTCAGTGTCTCACATTGGGAAGAAACGATTATTAGGAGGTAAAACAGACTTTTCCATTGCATCAGAGATAGGAGGCAGGACATGGTTTTATAGTGCTATATGTGAAAAAGTGAGACATTCTCGCAGTGCATCATAGATTGGATGCTGAACTAGTTGTACAGGGCATCAGTATGTGCATATATAAATTACTCATGATGCATTTTCCCATTTGATTAGTAATGCTTGGTTGAACAGTCACGTTTTTTGCCCCATGCTTTACAGATGAGATATTTTATCTATCTGATTTGCTTCTCTTTGAAGCTCATTTGTATATTAAATGGCTCATCTGCTATATAATCAAAAGTAAGCATTGCACATGAAAAGGATATCAAAAGAACAGCATATTTTACAACTAAAGAGAAAACATATATTAAGGAAGTTTGACAAAGCAGCTAAGCTTTTTCCGCACCTGAGTAACAGAAACTGGAGTCTGCGTTCTGCATAGTTACCTTGACCCCAGTTAAAATGCCATTTATTTAGACAAATATTATTTTCTTTTGGTGCACCGTATCTTATCAGAATGTTTTATGGCTTGGAGTATGACATGAAAGGTGATTTTCCAATTCTTTGGTATTCCGAATGGATAGGAATGCATGCCGTATTTGTACCACATAAGTTTGGCACTGCATGTGACCATCAACAGTACTAGATTTAACAGAGCACAGGTTTCATTTCTAAGAACATCAGAGATCATAGTTCTCAACTTCTTAGCGCAAGGAATCTGGACAAAGCCAAAAATAATGGGGAGACAAAGGCCCCAAAATATGGACAAATTTTAAATCTTTCCCTTACAAACAGAAAGTTGCTAGAATATAAAGTTTTGTGTTAGCATGCATTTTCTAGAGAATATGAAGTTTGAAACTTACATGAGTGTTATTATTTAGCGACATCAGTCCTCAATGATTTGCCAGGAAATTGCAAATTTTATGAGGCATGCACCAAAAATAGGAGCTAGAAATCTGGACATTCTGCAAAAATCTGTAAGTTGAGAGGCTTGGATATAAAATGCTTGAAGAAAGAAAGAAAGACATGAAGACTGCATTCCCTGTTTATGATGCTTAGACTGCAATGCAGATGGCCCTTAGCTGCCACATAATTGGACTGCGTTCTCTGGCTATCTGCAACAGTCATGGATTCAGTACAATATTTTATCATTTGTATTTCTTCTGCCTGACACCCATCAGCCCTCCCACAGTTATCTGGCTGATTCTTTTCTTGTGTGGTGCGAGCCAGTCACAGGAGACCTCCAAATGGGCAGCCATCATTTTTTTTTCTAGGTTTGAGTCTACCCCCCATCCAGTGGCACATGTACACTCACAGATGGGAGGGCTTGTTGTTGTTGTTATTCCCGTGCAAGTGTTAAGTTTCATGTAAGTGCTTCCACAAATTCTACTATATGGATATAGCTTGGCACATTCAAACTCATGTTCCCCAGCCCATATAAGGCATGTTGTGTACCTCTGTCTCTCTAGTAGGTACTGGCATCATAGGTGTCAGGGCCAACTTCCTCCTTGTGATGGCTGAGCCAGCATCTCTCTGCTATTCAGCTTCTTCAGTACCCAAGATGCTGACTGAACATAGATTCGCTACATTTTAGTCAGAGCTTTATTCCACAAAGCCATGGCACTACGGAATTCCACACTGTTTTAAATGCTAAGAAAGCTAAATGCACAGGGTATAAAAGGTCTGAAAAGGAAAGTCCTTATAGGTACATCTTTCCATACCATTTTATTCTGAAAGTATCTGAACAGCCTGCTCTGATATTTTCCTGCTTTGTATTATTTAGTTGCTTCTAGAAGAGCGGTTAATAAAGTTATCCAAATAACTTAGGGAGTAAAAGTGCATGCTTTTTAGTGGCAGCAGATAAGAAAATTAAAATAATAGCAGTAATATAATGGTAGGATAATTACAACCTACAGACTTATCTCAGCTATAAATATATCCAGTATCTTTGACAGTGGCCTTAAAGGCCTGGATGCCTTGTGATAATTATTTCAATGACTGTGGAATACTCAGCACTGATATCCGTAAGCCATTAAGATGATCCTAGGATATTATTTATTTATTTATTATTTATTTTACATTTGTTGACCGGGAGTGTCTGGCTCAGCTATTGCCCTTTTTCAGCAGAGGCCCGGGGAGAAACGCTCCAAAGATATACAATGCAATAAAAATAGCAATACAGATACATTTCAATAAAAATAGCAATAGAGAATTTTGGTAGTTAAAATAAGTAAACTACATACATGTATATTGTTGACAGATAAAACAGTGCTATAAACAAAAAGGAGAATGTTAAAACGGTAGAATAAGTTGCATGTTTTGGTTTAAAAAGAGAGTTGAGTAAATATAAGGTTTTGTATGCAGAGTAGCAGAAACTTAAAAAGTTACATAAGAATTTCAGGGAGCAGAGTATAGAAGTAGCTTTGGCGGTTTCATAGGAAGCACAGGATGAAGTAGATAATGATAAGTTTTAGTAAGTTAGTTTGACCGCACTATAAAAGGATGAAGTAGATAATGATAAGTTTTAGTAAGTTAGTTTGACTGCACTATAAAAGGATGAAGTAGATAATGATAAGTTTTAGTAAGTTAGTCTGACCGCACTATAAAAGGATGAAGTAGATAATGATAAGTTTTAGTAAGTTCGTTTGACCGCACTATAAAAGGATGAAGTAGATAATGATGTTTTAGTAAGTTAGTTTGACCGCACTATAAAAGGATGAAGTAGATAATGATAAGTTTTAGTAAGTTAGTTTGACTGCACTATAAAAGGATGAAGCAGATAATGATAAGTTTTAGTAAGTTAGTCTGACTGCACTATAAAAGGATGAAGTAGATAATGATAAGTTTTAGTAAGTTAGTCTGACCGCACTATAAAAGGATGAAGTAGATAATGATAAGTTTTAGTAAGTTAGTTTGACCGCACTATAAAAGGATGAAGTAGATAATGATAAGTTTTAGTAAGTTAGTCTGACCGCACTATAAAAGGTTGAAGTAGATAATGATAAGTTTTAGTAAGTTAGTTTGACCACACTATAAAAGGATGAAGTAGTAATGATAAGTTTTAGTAAGTTAGTCTGACTGCACTATAAAAGGATGACGTAGATAATGATAAGTTTTAGTAAGTTAGTTTGACCGCACTATAAAAAGATGAAGTAGATAATGATAAGTTTTAGTAAGTTAGTTTGACCGCACTATAAAAGGATGAAGTAGATAATGATAAGTTTTAGTAAGTTAGTTTCCGCACTATAAAAGGATGAAGTAGATAATGATAAGTTTTAGTAAGTTAGTTTGACCGCACTATAAAAGGATGAAGTAGATAATGATAAGTTTTAGTAAGTTAGTCTGACTGCACTATAAAAGGATGCAATAGATAATGATAAGTTTTAGTAAGTTAGTCTGACCGCACTATAAAAGGATGAAGTAGATAATGATAAGTTTTAGTAAGTTAGTTTGACCCCACTATAAAAGGATGAAGTAGAAAATGATACGTTTTAGTACATTAGTCTGACTGCACTATAAAAGGATGAAGTAGATAATGATAAGTTTCAGTAAGTTAGTTTGACTGCACTATAAAAGGATGAAGTAGATAATGATAAGTTTTAGTAAGTTAGTTTGACCGCACTATAAAAGGATGAAGTAGATAATGATAAGTTTTAGTAAGTTAGTTTGACCGCACTATAAAAGGATGAAGTAGATAATGATAAGTTTTAGTAAGTTAGTTTGACCGCACTATAAAAGGATGAAGTAGATAATGATAAGTTTTAGTAAGTTAGTTTGACCGCACTATAAAAGGATGAAGTAGGTAATGATAAGTTTTAGTAAGTTAGTCTGACTGCACTATAAATGGATGAAGTAGATAATAATAAGTTTTAGTAAGTTAGTTTGACCGCACTATAAAAGGATGAAGTAGATAATGATAAGTTTTAGTAAGTTAGTTTGACCGCACTATAAAAGGATGAAGTAGATAATGATAAGTTTTAGTAAGTTAGTTTGACCGCACTATAAAAGGATGAAGTAGATAATGATAAGTTTTAGTAAGTTAGTTTGACAGCACTATAAAAGGATGAAGAAAAGATAATGATAAGTTTTAGTAAGTTAGTTTGACCGCACTATAAAAGGATGAAGTAGATAATGATAAGTTTTAGTAAGTTAGTCTGACTGCACTATAAAAGGATGAAGTAGATAATGATAAGTTTTAGTAAGTTAGTTTGACCGCACTATAAAAGGATGAAGTAGATAATGATAAGTTTTAGTAAGTTAGTTTGACCGCACTATAAAAGGATGAAGTAGATAATGATAAGTTTTAGTAAGTTAGTTTGACCGCACTATAAAAGGATGAAGTAGATAATGATAAGTTTTAGTAAGTTAGTCTGACCGCACTATAAAAGGATGAAGTAGATAATGATATGTTTTAGTAAGTTAGTCTGACTGCACTATAAAAGGATGAAGTAGATAATGATAAGTTTTAGTAAGTTAGTTTGACCGCACTATAAAAGGATGAAGTAGATAATAAGTTTTAGTAAGTTAGTCTGACCGCACTATAAAAGGATGAAGTAGATAATGATAAGTTTTAGTAAGTTAGTTTGACCGCACTATAAAAGGATGAAGTAGATAATGATAAGTTTTAGTAAGTTAGTTTGACCGCACTATAAAAGGATGAAGTAGATAATGATAAGTTTTAGTAAGTTAGTCTGACTGCACTATAAAAGGATGAAGTAGATAATGATAAGTTTTAGTAAGTTAGTCTGACCGCACTATAAAAGGATGAAGTAGATAATGATAAGTTTTAGTAAGTTAGTCTGACCGCACTATAAAAAGATGAAGTAGATAATGATAAGTTTTAGTAAGTTAGTTTGACCGCACTATAAAAGGATGAAGTAGATAATGATAAGTTTTAGTAAGTTAGTTTGACCGCACTATAAAAGGATGAAGTAGATAATGATAAGTTTTAGTAAGTTAGTTTCCGCACTATAAAAGGATGAAGTAGATAATGATAAGTTTTAGTAAGTTAGTTTGACCGCACTGTAAAAGGATGAAGTAGATAATGATAAGTTTTAGTAAGTTAGTCTGACTGCACTATAAAAGGATGCAATAGATAATGATAAGTTTTAGTAAGTTAGTCTGACCGCACTATAAAAGGATGAAGTAGATAATGATAAGTTTTAGTAAGTTAGTTTGACCCCACTATAAAAGGATGAAGTAGAAAATGATACGTTTTAGTACATTAGTCTGACTGCACTATAAAAGGATGAAGTAGATAATGATAAGTTTCAGTAAGTTAGTTTGACTGCACTATAAAAGGATGAAGTAGATAATGATAAGTTTTAGTAAGTTAGTTTGACCGCACTATAAAAGGATGAAGTAGATAATGATAAGTTTTAGTAAGTTAGTTTGACCGCACTATAAAAGGATGAAGTAGATAATGATAAGTTTTAGTAAGTTAGTTTGACCGCACTATAAAAGGATGAAGTAGATAATGATAAGTTTTAGTAAGTTAGTTTGACCGCACTATAAAAGGATGAAGTAGGTAATGATAAGTTTTAGTAAGTTAGTCTGACTGCACTATAAATGGATGAAGTAGATAATAATAAGTTTTAGTAAGTTAGTTTGACCGCACTATAAAAGGATGAAGTAGATAATGATAAGTTTTAGTAAGTTAGTTTGACCGCACTATAAAAGGATGAAGTAGATAATGATAAGTTTTAGTAAGTTAGTTTGACCGCACTATAAAAGGATGAAGTAGATAATGATAAGTTTTAGTAAGTTAGTTTGACAGCACTATAAAAGGATGAAGAAAAGATAATGATAAGTTTTAGTAAGTTAGTTTGACCGCACTATAAAAGGATGAAGTAGATAATGATAAGTTTTAGTAAGTTAGTCTGACTGCACTATAAAAGGATGAAGTAGATAATGATAAGTTTTAGTAAGTTAGTTTGACCGCACTATAAAAGGATGAAGTAGATAATGATAAGTTTTAGTAAGTTAGTTTGACCGCACTATAAAAGGATGAAGTAGATAATGATAAGTTTTAGTAAGTTAGTTTGACCGCACTATAAAAGGATGAAGTAGATAATGATAAGTTTTAGTAAGTTAGTCTGACCGCACTATAAAAGGATGAAGTAGATAATGATAAGTTTTAGTAAGTTAGTCTGACTGCACTATAAAAGGATGAAGTAGATAATGATAAGTTTTAGTAAGTTAGTTTGACCGCACTATAAAAGGATGAAGTAGATAATAAGTTTTAGTAAGTTAGTCTGACCGCACTATAAAAGGATGAAGTAGATAATGATAAGTTTTAGTAAGTTATTTTGACCGCACTATAAAAGGATGAAGTAGATAATGATAAGTTTTAGTAAGTTAGTTTGACCGCACTATAAAAGGATGAAGTAGATAATGATAAGTTTTAGTAAGTTAGTTTGACTGCACTATAAAAGGATGAAGTAGATAATGATAAGTTTTAGTAAGTTAGTTTGACCACACTATAAAAGGATGAAGTAGATAATGATAAGTTTTAGTAAGTTAGTTTGACCGCACTATAAAAGGATGAAATATATAATGATAAGTTTTAGTAAGTTAGTTTGAATGCACTATAAAAGGTAGGTAATAATCAGGGAGGGTGAGTACAGTGGCAGGACGAGAGTTTTTTAAAGTGGTTTTTGGTTGCTAGCTTAAATTGTTTGGAGTGAGTCAGGGACCTTATTTCTAGTGGGAGTTTGTTCCATGCAATAGAGGGATGGTAGCTATATAAGTTGCAGCTGTGTTGGATTTGGGTTTGTGGATTTTTAGTAGGTCTTGGGTTGAGATTCGGAGAAGTCTGGTAGGGGAGTAGTGAGAGATGAGAGAAAATAGACTTGGGTAGAAATCAGGCTGATATAGGATGGAGTGTATGATTTGGAGTTGAGATTGTAGGAACAGGTGAGGTAGTTTGGGGCAGTTCAGGTATTTTAGGGAGAGACAGTGGTGAGATTTATATGTTTGTTGAGCTGCAAATCTAGTTATTTTGTGGTAGGAGTTCAGATTTGTGAGTATTTAGGAACAGTAGGTTAAGCATGGTAGAAGGTAGGCATGGATAAGATAAATCCTAGCTTCAGTAGTTAGGAATGTGTTGTTCCTGTACAGTAGTCCTAGCTTTTGGTGTTTTTTTTAATACAATTGTTAATGTGAAGATCGAATTTTTGTTGGTCGTCAAAGGTAATGTCAAGGAGTTTTGTGCTAGTTTCGACTTTTATAGGAGCGTTGTTTAGGGACCTTATGGAGAAGGAAAGTTTAATGTGGTTTGCAGATTTAGGTAGAAAGAGTAGTCATTTTGTTTTCTTAGGGTTGAGGATGAGCTGATTATTAGTGAGCTATGTCTCTACTGAGCTGAAAGATGTCTGGGTATTTGTTAGGAGTTCTAAGGGGGAATTAGCAATAGTTATGACTATAGAGTCATCTCTGTATTGCACAATGTTAGACTGAGGACAAGAGGAGTGAAGTGAGTTGGTGAAGATATTAAAGAGTAGAGGTCCAAGAATGGAACCTTGGGGAACACCAGTTCTTACTGAGAGAGGGGTAGATAGTACTGAGCCCCATCGTACTGACTGCAGCCTATCAGAGAGATAGCTAGAGAACTATGCAACTGTATCGGAGGAGAAGTTTAGGCCTACAAGTTTACTAATTAGCAGAGTGTGTGAGACAGTGTCAAAAGCCTTAGAAAGGTCAAGGAATAGACAGGATATGAGTTTGTGTCATCTTTAGCCAAGGCTAAGGTATTGAGAAATGATAGTAGAGCTGTGGGTGTGCTATGCTTGGGACGGAAACCATGCTGTGTTGGAGTGAGAAGTTTTTCTTGTCAGAGATAATGCATAACTTGTTTGTGTATACATTTATCAAGGATTTTGGAGAGAGGGGAGAGGATAGTGATAGGTCTGAAATTAGATATTTCTGTGGGGCTACCTCCTTTATGAGGAAGAGTGTAAAACTGTTTCCAGATAAAAGGAACTTTAGACTCAGAGATGGAGCGATTGATTAGTATAGATACAGGCATAGCAAGGGAGTGTGCAGCAATCTGGAGAAAGTAAGAAGGAATATTGTCTGCTGATACAGAGGATGGTTTGAGCTTTGAGAGTAGAGTTCTGACATAGTCAGTGAAGACAGGTTTGAGAGAGAAGGAGTTTACTGAGATAGTGGTTGAAGGGTGTATAGGAAGGTTTGAAGTGTTGTTTGAGAGGTTGGGGCTAAATAGTTTGGAAATGGATTCGATAAAGTAGGTGTTGAAGGTATTGGCAGTTTCCTCAGGTGACTTATCAGGACATGGGTTTGGTAAAGTTGAGTTACCTGGATGTAGTATTTGGTTTATAGCATTCCAGAATTTTTTTAGATCAGATTTTAATGTTTTGGGGGGATTATAATAAAAGTCTTTTTTTGTCTTTGCTGATAAGTTTTTTTTGTCTGATTTCTAAGTTCTTTATACTTTAGGAGGTCAGCTGGAAGTTTGGTTTGTACCCATATTTTCCATGCCTTATCTCTTGATTTTATAAGGGTACGGGTGGTTTCAGTTAGCCAGGGTGAAATGTTTGCCTTTAATCGGACTTTTCTCAGTGGGGCTAGAGAATTTAGAATATTTAGGAAAGTTGAGTTGAAGGCATTTACTGCTTCATTGAGAGGGAGCTGAGTAAGGAAACCCCAGTTAATGCTAGAGAGCAGGGTTTTAAAAGTGTTTGGGTTAAAGGTTGAAAGTTTGTGGCAGGTGACAAGTCGGTGTGGTTGGGGAGGTGGGTGATGTATCGTAGCACTTTTATAGGTGAGCGGTCTATCAGGGCATCAGGCATATTTCAGGATTATGGTATTTGCTGAGGTTAGAAACAAGTATACAATCTATCAAGGAGCCTGAAGAATGAGAGTTATTAATATGGGTAGGTTTGGAGATTAGTTGTGTAAATCCATGGAGGTTTATGTATTGTTGAGGGTTTGGATTATTAAGGTTATGCCAATTAGTGTTTACGTCCCCAAGAAGGATAGTTTCATTAGGGAAGTTTAGGGAGAGATATGACAGTATATTTTCCATTAAGGGGATGTTGTCTCCTGGTGGAATGTATATGGCTACTACTGTGATGGTAGTAAAGTCATTGGGTTTGAGGTTTGCTATTAGTATTTCAGCAGGTGTGAAGGGGGGAATTGGTTCTTTAGGAAGGGTGTGAGGTAGTTAGAGTAAACTAAAGCAACACCTGTACCTTTTTTCTTTAAATGATCTTGGCAAAGTATATTATAACCTAGAGGAAGAATGTCATTATCTTGGTTTTGAGGTTTAAAGCAAGTTTATGTGACAGAGATAATAATCTGGGGTATGAAGAGATACCCAAGCATGAAACTGCCTTAGTTTGTTGAGCATACTTTGAGTATTGATAGAATAGAAGGATATTTTCTTTTTTCGTATGGATGGTTGATTAGAATTGGCGGTGATATTTTGTGGGGTGTTAGGAATAGTGATAGGACCTGGGTTTGGGTGTAGATAACCTGACAAGAGCAGAGCCCTTGGGAAGTCATAAGCTTTCATTTTTTTGTGGATAGTTGTGAGAGTATTTTATTTTATACTTGGATGTGCTATGGTTGAAAAGAGGAATTTTTATTTAGGGAGTAGTATATTCATTGGAAGGATAGCTGCAGAGATGAGTATGGGTTGCCGAGGGTAAGAAAAGCAGCTTTGGTGAGGGTAGGTGGAGGCTTTATGTATAGGGGTTAAGAGTGTATGAGGTGATGTTATGTTGTGTAGGAGGAGCAGTGCAGATAGAAGTAGGACAGGAATGATTAAGTCTGGCATGTTTGAAGTGGAGGAGAGGGCTTTAATAGGGTGAGTTGTTTGAAAGTTTGGGGAGGAGTTGTAAGGTATGAAGAGAGTTTGTAGTGGGTGTTAGCTTGTGTAACTGGAAGGGGAGGAGTTTGATGGTTGGGAGAGACCTGTGGTTAGGTATAAAGGAAATTATATGGGTGGGTGGGGAGCAAATGGAGTGGGGGTACAACTGGGACAAAGTACAAAAGAAAATAAATTACAAAAAAAAAACAATCAGCCAGTACAATCCAGTGTCTTTCGGAAGATAAACAGCCATATTTATGGGCAATTAGACAAGCTAGAGTCTAAAGAAAAAAGGTCTTTTCTTTTCTGTTTTTATTTTTCTTTAAAAACAGGGAGCTGCAGTTCACCGAGAAGTAGGAATATAATGTAGTTATGCTAGGGGTTTCAGAAAGGGACAGGCAGTAAATTAGGAGTCAATAGAGTACTACTTAAAAAGGAATGGAATATGGTATATGCGAGCATACTACTGGGGATTCCTATGAAGCAAGGGCGGAAAAGCTAAGTCAAAAGATGGTGCCTTTCTACATCAGGCTTTTTGATTCCTCTGTAATTAAGCAGGAGTGGGAGGGAGGTGTGTAGGTTCAAGGTGGGGGAGGGTGATAGACAAAAAAGTAATACAAGGTTGTGAGCCAGAAAAACTGGACTAGGCCAGCTGCTAAGAAAACAATCAGGGAAACCAAACTCAGTCAATTCCAGGTCAGTGTAGTGCAGTATCTTCCTAATAACTACAATCTTGTGCTACTAATCTAGTACAGTGTGGTGAAAAGGACCACCACTTCTATAGGGAAAAACAATTGAAGAATGGGCTGCAGGTACATAGGTAAACCTTTTCCAAGAGAAAGAAAGTAGTTTTAAGTAATTGACCTAGGAGTACAAGGGGGGACCAGTAGTGTGCACACTAACAGTAAAAGGCTATAGGAAAAATCTTCAGTTAAGAGGACAGATTAAATACAACTCTAACATACACTAGGTAGCTGAAACCACTTTAGTGTTCCACCAATGGGTCTCACAGTGCAGGGCAACCAGACAGCCTTTGGTTTATTATGCTTTGTTTGTCAGATTTTTATCAGCTTTAGTGCAGAGTTTACCTCTTCTGCTCCAGCTGTGGTGACTAAAGTTCCTTTTAAAAGCTATTTCTTTAAACATTGTCTTTAAATAAACAGATAAAGAATTATCTGAAAAGTCTTCCCATACCTATTTCTGCAGTCTCAGGTCTTGTTTAAAATTAGTTTGGGAAGGTAATTTATTGGCATATATGATCATATCTACATATGTATATCCATAGTTGTATGATATGTGTACCTATCTCTCTCTGTGTCTATATATATATATATATATATATATATATATATATATATATATATTTATATATTTAAAGACAGACTCAGACACACAAACACGCACACACACACACACACACACACACACACACACACACACACACACACACACACACACACACACGAATATGAATACATATATAGAGGTATATAATAATAATCAAAACAGGCAAAATTTGACTGAAAAACACCTCAGAAACCATGCAAAGACAGAGAACAGAGCAAGTGGATTGAGCGCTTTCATTCTTTAATAGAAGAACTTTTTCAGAAGAACATGAAATACAATAAATATTCAATCATGGTCTCATCAAACCATAACACATTTTCCCACAATGTTTTGGGAGACTTGATGTATTGATTTGCAAATCTTAGCCAGGTCTGGATGTTTTTCTGTGTAAGAAAAGGCTTCTGTCTTGCAACCCTACCCTAGGCCAGAAATATGAAGAATGCAGGAGATTGTGGTCACATGTAGTACACAACCAGTACTTGCCAGAAATTCATGCAGCTCCTTCAGTGTTGCTGTAGGTCTCTTGACAGTCTTCCCGACCAGTTTTCATCTTTTCTTTTCATCAATTTTGGAGGGATGTCCAGTTCTTTGCAATGTCACTGTTGTCTCATATATTCTCCACTTTCTAATGACTGTCTTCACTGTGATGTTCATCGTGTTTCACTGTTGCAGTCATTACAATTGGGTTATCCTGCTGGCAGGCTACCCGCAGTTGGCCTGAATTCCAAAGTCTAGGTCCGGCATCGATTGCTGTCACCTCCTCCCTGACGTCAGTGCGCCAGGGGCATAAAAGATGCAGCTGATGCCATTTTCTTCAGTCTTTCTTGAAATGCGGTGCTCGAAGCAAAAGCAGTTCGCAAGTGCCGGTCGGCTGACTCCTGAGATTTTCAAATTCGAATTTCAGATCCGAAGTCTTCATTAAAGCTACGTACCCCATTGGGGAAACTTTTTTCTTGCTCCAGACCGATGTCAGAAAAAGTTAATAATTGTATTTCTTGTGGGAAGCAAATACCTCATAAGGATTTTCATTCTTACTGTATTCCTTGCCTAGGCCCTGACCATAACGTTGCAAGTTGTCGGATTTGTGCTAGATTTAACCAATGCACTATTAAGCGTCAGTACGATTTTGCATTCCATTACTTTGGTAGAAGATTCAATTATATCATGCCGTTGGAACAGCTGACTACCGTAGTCTATAAAAAGCGCAAAGAAAAAGAAAAGGACAGGCTTCCGAGATCCAAAACCGACGACGAGGCTTCTACTGGGCCTGTCGCCGGTTCACCGGTTCTCAGTGAGGTGCTTTCGCAGCCCCTGATACCCGCTACCTCAGAGCCACAGGCTGCTTCCGACTCCCATGTGGAGCCAACTAGGCCATTGGAAACTCAAGGTATTGGACACTCAGAAACTATTCCCTCAGATGGGTCCGAAGCCGCTGAGCAGGCATCGGCTTCTGAGGGTGTTTTTAGGCCTACACAGTTATATGTGAAACCTACTTCCGCTTCAAAGGCAAAGACTAAAGCAGCTCTAAAGACAAAGAAACAAGTACAGCATTCTCCTGGACAGGCCACCATGCTTAAAAAACAGATGCTTAAAATGGCCAAAGACCTAATTACTTTGATCAGGGGTTCCCATCCCCCTCCTGATAAGAGGCCTAGGCAAGAGATAGAATATGAATCTTCAGACCAGGTTTCCATTTCCTCTGATATCTCCCCTGAACAGGAATATTCTATTCCTCCCTATGAGGATTCTGATGCTGAAGAATATATCCCTTCAGCCTCTCCTCCTGAGGATTATTCTTTTGGGGAGACCCTGCATACTATGAGGGAGCATTTCCACTGGGAGAGCCAAGATTACACAGAATCCAAGAAAAGGCTCAGAGACTTTCTTTTATTACCTCAGCACAGGCCCCTTGCTATCCCTCCTGTTTTAGACATTGTAGATGATGTATTTGCAGAGTCCAGCCTGTCTCCTGACTCTTTACCACCAACTCCGGTTAAGCCAGACAGATACTACAGGGTTCCTGATTCACATAAATTTCTTTATAAAAACCCTGCTGCTGACCTAGAAACTATCTCTCAGGGTCCCAAAGGGGTCAAGGCTTCCACTGCAAAAAACCCTATCCCCTCTGATAGGGATTCAAGGGCCCTGGACAGATGGGCGAAAAAGATTTATACTTCTGCTACCTTGGCTGTAAGAGCTTTAAATTGCCAGTTTCATATGCTTAAATATCAGCAATATCTTATGTCACTGCTTAAACAGAAAATGTCGACAAATTCAGAATGTGCAGAAAACAAAGAAATGCAGGATTTATTGCATACATCTGAACAAGTGGGGAAGCATACTTTGCAATGTGGTTTTGATTCTCTAGAGGCCTCCTGCAGGGCCACTGTTACAGGTTCTGTCATTAGGAGGCATGCTTGGTGAAAGAACAGAATCTATCCACAACACTAAAACACGAACTAATACAAGAATCGCTAAAGCCACAGCTCGTGAAAAACTCTCTATTTATTTAAATGCCAAAATAAAAAACGTTTTTTGTCCAAACAAAATAGCTAGACTTCCTCAGAAACCAAATAATACATATCAGTTAAAATTTGAATGCTGCATTTATAAACTTCATTATGAAAAAAGCGCCAAATTTCCACAGCAACAGCATCCCTTAAAGGTACAAGTCACTGAAAATTAAAAATCCTATATTCTGTTCCTTGAAGTTACATATATATATATATATATATATATATATATATATATATATATATATATATGCTGATAATAAAAAGCTAGCCAAAATAAATAAATCAAAGTTGATCCTAAGGCTTAAATAAATGGGTCATATGGTTTATTTTAGTGCTTTCGGAAGGGCTGCTTCATATTTATTTTTACATATATTTTTTACATTTTTACTTTCATTACTGGTGCTTTTGCTTTAATTGTTTGCTTTAATTTTTTGTTTATAATAGCACCACTTATAGAAGGAACAAGGTGCTATTTGTTTTTAAGCTTGACTGGGTTAATCTAAGTTAATTAAGTAATGATGTCATAGTTTTTTATATGATTGTCATAATTGGTTTTAAATAGGGATGGTTGCTTGCATTTCTTGTTTGTTCATTTATTACTTTTTCTGAAGAAGGAGGGGTATTGACCCTTCCGAAAGCGCTAAAATAAACCAGTTCTTCATTTTAATTACTAGTTCAACATTTGGGGTCAGTCCTTCGTTTTTTTGTGTTTTTACTAGTTTGTTTAGCTTTTGTGGTTAAATGGGTCATATAAAATTGAATAATTAAATTATTAAGTTATTAATTTATTAATTTATTAATTCTCACTACCATGAAAATGTTTCTCATGGCCAATTCAATAAAACATCAGTTGATCATAAATCTAATTTAAATAAAACCAAAACCCGAAGTAAACACAAATAACATAATTGAATAACATAAAGTATAAAATAAATAACTTACAATGAAATAACCCATTCCTAAGCCTTCACAAGGACCAACAAACATATCTGTGAATTATGTTAATGTGTAAAAATTGCCCTGACTCTATGTGTGATAAATATCCACATGAAAATAAAAAAATGAACATTAATAAAACACTCATGAAAGTATAAACACTTATTCAAACCTAGTACATTAAAACCATGACATTATACTCTATATGAACTTATATGTGACATAACTTATATATGACCACAACCTTATCTGTCTAAACTTTTCAATTTTAGTAAGCACATCAAAGAACATTTTTCGTTGAGACCCGGGTTGGTGTACGCATTAAGCTTAATCTGCCACAATAATTCCATTTTCTCAAGCAATAAACCAAAAGGGCCCCCTCTCAAATCTTGCTTAATTTGGTCTAAAACTCTAAACTGAAATTTGTGGTCAGAAAAGGCCATAATGTGTCTGGCAAGTGCATTATCTTCTTTTTGTAATCTTATGCTTCTCTGATGTTCATAAACCCTATCCTTTAATCTTCTCTCAGTTTTTCCTACGTAAAATGATGGGCAACATTGGCAGACAGCTAAATACACTACTCCCTTTGAATTACAATTAAATTTACCTTTGGTGTGTACTTTTAAACCATTGATCTCTATAGTAGCCCCAGATGACATTAAATGGCAGTACGAGCAACTACCACATTGTGTCATCCCTCTATTGGTTCTTGAGGTACTACTGTCGCTGTTTTTTGTAACAACTCTTTAAAACTTATTCCCTTTCTCCAAGTTATCTTTGGTAAAGTTCCCAACTTACTTACCAGTGTATTATCCTCTTTGATTAACGTCCAATTTTTCTCTAAGATTTTTCTTATGTTGACGTAATCCAAGGAAAATCTCAATACACAAGCTAAGTTAAAATCAACTTCATTATTTTGTTGATTGTACATTTGAGATCTGACATTAATAGTGATGTTATTTTGATTAAACGTCATACCAATTTGTTGTTTCAAAATGGGCTTATAAAGGCCTTTATTCCTTTTTGTTGACACCTCATCTATCAATTCTTCTATGAATGAAATGGGATATGCCCTATTCAAAAACATTTGTTTTAAATTACAACACTCTTCAGCAAATGCTTCATCTGATGTTATCATACCTGCAGCCCATACTAATTGGCCCTTAATTACTGACTTATTTTGATGTTTTGGGTGTGCGCTTGAGTAGTGTAAAAATTTATTTGAATACGTGGGTTTCCTGTAAATATTAGCTTCATATTGTTTCAAAGATTCATTTTTGGTCAGTGTAACATCCAAATAAGCAATTGATGTTGAGTTAAACATGTGAAAAATACAAAAAATTCTGTAGATTCATTCAAAATTTTAACCAAATCTTTGGCCAAAATTTCATCCCCTTCAATGATTATAAAAATATCATCAATGAATCTAGCATGCAATTTGACTATTCTATTAGTGGTGTTGTTCCTGAATAAAAAATTGCTCTCCCAAAAGGACAAAACCATATTTGCAAAGCTAGATCCACATGGAGAGCCCATAGCAACTCCTTTTTTCTGGATATAATACTGACCATCAAATAAAATAAAGTTATATGACAAAACGACATCAAGAAGTTCTTGCACCAAGGAAATCTCATCAACTGGCGCACCATTCTGCCTCATTCTATTGGTTGCCCATTCAATTCTCAAATTATGTGGGATACTCGTATATAACTACTTGATGTCTATTGTCAAAAAATTATTTCCACTATGATATGGGAAATTATTGATTTTCTCTAGGAAAACCCAAGAATCTTTGACTATCCATTGTTCCTTATCCACGTATTTTTTCAAAATGCAATCTGCCAATTTTGCACATGCATAAGTGGCTGACCTTCTTCCATCTACTATAGGCCTTTGTGGGGGGTCGGTGATGCTCTTATGTATTTTTGGAACACCGAACATATATGGTGCTTTAGGAGCCTCTATAACCAAGTAATTATACATATGTACATCAATTCTTGCTTCGATAAATAATTCATTTAAGAAGCTTTTTATGAAACGGATTGATCTATTGTATTCATTAACCAATGATAATTCATATGTATCACTAGACAAAATCATTGAAATTTTATTAACGTAGTCTGGTGTATCCATAATAACCAGCCCCCCTCCCTTGTCAGGGTTCATTACTCTTACATTCGCTGCCAATAACACCCCCAGTTCATCTCTTTCTCCCTTGTTTAAGTTATATTTATAATCAATTTTTTCATCATTCAATTTTCTCAAATCCACTTCACATATTTTCTCAAATAATTGAAGGGTGTTATGTAATGGTGGATTATAACAACTGGAAACCCTTAATGGTCTGTTGTTCATCCACTGACCACTGAATAATTGTTTTAAATTCAATTTCCTCACAAACAATTTGAAATCACAAATGGTTTGTGCCAAATTCATTTTAGAGGCAGGGACAAAAGTTGAAACTTTTGTTAAAACATCTGCCAACTGTTCTGAAATGTGAAACCATGAAAAGTTATAAACCAAAATGTCCCCCTGTTTATTCCTGATCACATTGCATGATGGAAATTCATCTCTCATTGGTACTATCTCCTGTTGTTGTAATTCTTCCTCTTGTTCCAGTGCTTTTTCTGGTTCCATCTCAGAAAACCCTGCTTAAAGATAGAGGTAGATGGTTGTTGATTGCCTCTCAAATCATGGTTATTGTTATTATTATTATTATTATTACGTGTCTTCAACCTATCACTTCTCCTCACGTCAGCATTTGCTCCTTCAGCATTAACAACCATACTTTGAACATCACCTTCTTGCATTATGTCATCTCTACTATGATGTTCTTCAGGGATCATGTTGTCGTGATTATTCTGACTGGAATTTACAATTGTTTGATCCAACCAAGTTTGTGATCTCGGTGGTGGGGGATAAGCTGTCCCTGAGTTGTATTGCTTCTGATCCCTTTGAAGCTTCTTAACTTTATTCTGCCTAATTTTATCAACATGCTGCTCAATGCTTTGAAAGCAACGGAGATATTCATATTTATATCTCATGAAATCAACATGTTGTTTGATTTGCCCATCCAATGATGTTATATGCTGCTCCAAGTCTTTGTTGATCACAGTATAATGATTGATCATAATTTGTAATAAGCATAAACCTTGTTGGTTAAAATGTTTTAACAACTCTTTATGAAAAGCTGACCCTGGAGCCAAACCCGTAGGGTATCGCCATGTCCTGAGGCCCTTTGGCACTATTTCTGACTTTAAACATTCTCTGAAATACTCAATTTCCAAACTTAGTTTTTTATATTTGAACATGTTTTGATCCAAAGCATTTAAAAGGCTAGATAACGTCTCATCAGGCTCATTGTTGTTGTTAGTAATCGTTCTAGGCTGGTTGTTCACCCCCCCACAAACCTATGGAAAATGTTAACCAGTCTTTTATGTCAGGCACTTGTGAAATATCACCCAAAGAATTCTGCCTTTGTTGTTGAAACGAGGGTAGATTATTATATGCTAATGGTCTGTTGTTGTTGTTAATGACATCACTAGCACTTGTATTCAACATATTACCTATCGGTTGTGATTGAACCGATTGGAAATTTAAACCCATATTGTGCTCGTTATTAACAACTGGTAAAGTACTTGTTTGTTGCATTTGTGCAGGCAAAATTGCCGTGGCTTGACCCGCTTGTCCTTGTTGTTGGAAATTAGAAACCACAAAACCTGATTGTGTGGCCTGGCTAGAAACCATGATGACCCTTTGGTCCTGTTGCTGTTGCTGCTGCATGGAAGATGAGTGTCCCATCTGCACTGATCGACTGGCATCTAATGAGACCATTCGGTCCTGTTGCTGTTGTTGTAACGTAGAAACCACATCCAATCTTTTATTCATCAATTCCACTTTTTGCAAAAGCATCTCTATGAGCATGGTTAATTTGCTCATGGATTCTGTTTCAGCATTGGAATCCTTTAAGATGTTAGGTGTGTTTTCGAAAGAGTTGTTGGCCATAGCGGAAAAAACACCAAAAACAATCCACAACACTAAAACACGAACTAATACAAGAATCACTAAAGCTACAGCTTGTGAAAAACACTCTATTTATTTAAACGCCAAAATAAAAAATGTTTTTCGTCCAAACTAAATAGTTAGACTTCCTCAGAAACCAAATAATACATATCAGTTAAAATTTGAATACTGCATTTATAAACTTCGTTATGAAAAAAGCGCCAAATTTCCACAGCAACAGCATCCCTTAAAGGTACAAGTCACTGAAAATTAAAAATCCTATATTCCGTTCTTTGAAGTTACATATATATATATATATATATATATATATATATATATATGTATATATATATATATATGTGTGTATATATATATATATATATATATATGTATATATATATATATGTATATATATATGCTGATAATAAAAAGCTAGCCAAAATAAATACATCAAAGTTGATCCTAAGGCTTAAATAAATGGGTCATATAAAATTTAATAATTCATTCTCTAGAGGCCTCCTGCAGGGCCGCTGTTACAGGTTCTGTTATTAGGAGGCATGCTTGGTGAAAGAACAGAATCTGCCTGATCATGTTAAAGCAAAACTATTAGATGCTCCATTACAGCATGATAGTTTGTTTGGTGTTAAAGCAGAAGAAGTGTTGAAGAAAATGGAGGACAAAGCTAAATCTATGCAAACAGTCAAGGACTTCTTACAGGTACAGCCTCCCAGATTTAGCAAGAACTGGCCTACAAAGAATTGGTCCTTTCCAGTGTCAGACAGGCCACAAAGAGGCAGATACAAATACCCAAGAGGCAGATCACAGCCCCAAGGCTCATACAGGCCTAAACAATAGGGTGCTTCTACCCCCAAAAGCGGAGAGGAAAAATCACAGCCATACAGGAAACAGTCTCAATGACTTTCCCCTGCCAGCACCAAGCACTTAACTTCTGGCATCCCCTTTGGGGGGGAAACTGGCACTTTTTTCACAAAATTGGCACATGATCACTGAGGACAAATGGGTCCTAAATATTGTATCGCAAGTCTACAGGTTCCACTTTCACACCCTGCCAAGGCAAAACGGTATGCCAGACCTGCCAAGCTATCAATGGTCAGAGGCACAAAAACAAGTTTCATCCCTCATGAACATGAGAGCTATTCAATTAGTACCACAGCAAGAGCAGGGACTAGGATTCTACTCAAGGTTATTCTTGGTGCCCAGAAAGGACAAAACCTGGAGACCAATACTGGACCTGTCTATCCTAAACACATTTCTGGATATTCCAAAATTCAAAATGTTAACTCTGCAACAGCTTCTGCCCATGCTGGGCAAGAGGGCTTGGCTTGTGACTTTAGACCTGAAAGCGGCATACCTGCATGTCCCAATCAGACAATCATGCAGAAGATACCACAGATTTATAGCTGGCTCAATGCATTACCAATTCTCTGCACTGCCCTTTGGCTTATCTACTGTGCCCAGGGTCTTCACAAAATGCCTGGCACCAGTGATTGCATTTTGCAGACAAAGAGGAATACAAATATATCCTTACTTGGACGACTGCCTTATTCAAGCAGAGAACAAGGACATTCTACTACAGCATCTGGCGTTTGTAAAAAGATTACTAACAGGTGTAGGGTACACAGTAAACGAAAAGAAATCAAAATTCGTACCCTCTCAAGAGATAATATTCCTGGGTGCAAGCTTAAATACAACTGCCCAGATGGCTTATCTCATGCCAGAGAAACACAGACAACTGACTACTTATTCCAAAATGTTGGCAACAAAGACCCAGTTATCTGCAAGAAAAATTCTGCAGGCTTTGGGCTTCATGGCATCCTGCTAATTCCATATGTAAGACTGCATATGAGGAAACTTCAATGGTATCTAAAAAGTGTTTGGACTCAACATTGCCACAGTCTGGAAACAATAATTACCCTCATTCCCTGCCTGCAACAGGAGTTTCAATGGTGGGCAAAAGCCTGTCACCACAACATGGGACAGCCATTCACCTTGCCAACAACCAGGCAAACATTGGCAACAGATGCATCAGATTATGCCTGGGGGGCCCATATGGCAGGAAGATGTATTCAGGGTACATGGTCCACAAGTCAAATGCATCTACATATCAATCAAAAAGAGATGCTAGCTGTTCAGAACATCCTGACAGCCTTCAAGGATCTACTTCATCCAGGACAACTGCTGATAAGGACGGACAATACTACAGTTATGTGGTACATAAACAAGCAAGGAGGCACACATTCCTACCCCCTCTGCAGACTAGCCATGAACTTGTGGGACACACATTGACTTACCAAGTACATCTGCAAGCACAATTTCTGCCAGGAAGGACAAATACTCTGGCAGACAAACTAAGCAGAAACCTAATGGATCCCCATGAGTGGAAATTGGCTCCACAAGTTTTCACCATGATAACAAGAAACTGGGGATGCCTGGACATAGACCTATTTGCCTCCCCTCACAACTACCAACTACAGAAATTCTGCACAAGGACTTATCACAGGCAAGCATGGAAAGTGGATGCCCTTTCTTTCAGCTGGAAAGAACTAACAGTATATGCCTTTCCTCCTCTGCCTCTCCTCCCCAAGGTACTCCTCAAGGTCAGACAAGAGAAACCAAAAATGATACTGATTGCCCCAGACTGGCCCCGCCAGCACTGGTACCCAATCTAAAGAGCTTGTCTCAATGCCCAGTTTGGACATTACCTCAAATTCCTCACTTATTGACCCAACAAGACAGTCAAATACTGCACAGCCAACTCAGGACCTTAAACCTGGCAGCATGGCGGATAATGTAGCCAGTCAAGGCACACCTCTCTCTAAAGCAGTGATGGATGTTAGTATGGAGGCCAGGAGGCCTAGCACCAGAAAATCTTATGCAGAAAAATGGAAGAGATTCTGTGCTTGGAACCAGGCACAAGGTTTTGACATGATTGTTCCAAACATTCCTCAGATTTTGCAATACTTAACTGAGATGCTTGATAAAGGCCTTTCTTTTTCATCAATTAAAATTCATGCCTTTGCCATTTCAGCTCATTACAATACAGAACCACCTATTTTTTCTCATCCATTACTAAGACAGTACCTCAGAAGGGCCAAAAACATAAGACCCCCAAGGAGAGCACCAATACCTGCATGGGACCTCAACTATGTCTTGGAAAAACTCACACTGCCTCCGTTTGAACCAGCCTCTGCAGCTGATATTAAATTTCTATCCTGGAAAACAGCTCTGCTCCTAGCAATAACCTCTGCTAGATGAGTCTCAGAGTTACAGGCACTCATGGCTGTGGAACCTTTTATCATTTTCCATCCTGACAGGGTTTCTCTGTGGACAAACCCTACTTTCATGCCTAAGGTAGTGTCCATTGTGGCCCTTAACCAAACAATTAATTTGCCTACCTTTTATCCAAACCCACAGAATAAGGGTGAGAGAATTCTGCATTCTTTGGACATTCACAGGCAGCTACGCTTCTACTTGGACAGAACCAAAGCTTTCAGAAAGACTGAACAACTTCTAGTGGCATATGCTTCAGGATCACAAGGAAAGCCTATCTCAAAGCAGACAATTTCAAAGTGGATAGGTCACTGCATTCATTAACGCTATTCTCAGCATGGCAAATCAGTGCCTAAGGGCATTAGGCCACATTCAACCAGAACAGCAGCCACTTCAGCAGCCTTCCTCAGAGGAGTACCAACCAAAGACATCTTAGAGGCTGCAACTTGGAGTTCAATGCATACCTTTACAAAGCACTATCATTTACCTCTCTACTCTAAATTCAGGGCAGGATTTGCCACTGCAGTTCTGCAGGGCCTGATAGCCTCTCCTAATCCTATTTAGCACCAGCCTCCTAACCTTAGCTTTGGGATTCAACCCAATTATAATGACTGCAACAGTGAAACACGATGAACATAGCACAGTTGTGTACCTACCATAAATGTAGATGTTCGAGTGTATTCACTGTTGCAGTCCAGGTTATCCGCCCACCATCCCCCTTTTCCTTTGCTGGGACTTATATGTATTTCTCTATTCTTTACAACCTATGTGGTGTATTTGCTTGTAGATGAAGGAAAAGTTGTTTTTTGTGCATGCATGCTCATTAACATAATTTAGCTTACCATTTTAGGGGCACCAGACATCTGGGGCAAGAAAAACTGAAGAAAATGGCGTTGGCTGCATCTTTTATACCCCTGGCGCACTGACATCAGGGAGGAGGCGACAGCAACCGACACCGGACCTAGACTTTGGAATTCAGGCTGACTGCGGGTAGCCCGCCAGCAGGATAACCCAGTTGTAATGACTGCAACAGTGAATACACTCAAACATCTACATTTATGGTAGGTACACAACTGTACTTTCCATGGTATAGCCAATGCTGTGGAATTTTTTTTGTGCCCTTCTCCTGACTGATACATTTCAGCAATGAGATCCCTTTGATGCTTTGTAAGCTCTCTGTGGACCATGGCTTTTGCTGTAGCAGGCAATTGAGTAAATGTCAGGAAAATCCTACTAGGACAGCTGAACTTTATTTGGGGTTAATCAGTCTCTTTAATTGATGGTAGGTGTGTACTCAAGAAGATGGAATGCTGTAATTAAAGCAAAAGGTGCTTCAACAAAATATTAGTTTAAGGGTGTGCACACTTATGCAACCAGCTTATTGTACATTTTGTATTTTTTATATTTTTCCCCCTAACATATTTGTTTGTTTTTCAATTGAATTGTACAAGTTATAGGTCACATTAAAGGTGGGAAAAGTTTTGAAATGATTTATTGTGGTTTCCTTTTTTATATCACAAAAAACTGGCATTTTTTATATATGGGTCCCTATCAGTTGATCAAGTTTTCAGAAGCTTGAAGTCCAGTTAACATGACACCCTGACCCCATGTAGAAAAATGAAAGGGGGTTGATGATGATTATACACACATATAAATTTAACCCCCCCCCCAAAAAAAAAGACAGCCAGCTTTTCCATAAATGTGCAAAAAATGATGTCTACCTCTTTCATAATAATAGGACATGAGTAGACAACCCATGCCCTATTACCATTCTGTCTGCTGTAAGCACCTGTGATCAGCTTCATGAAGCACAATTTAGCAACACCCCTAACAACACAGTCATTCCCCTGAATATTGGAGGACCATCCACTGACCCAAGCAATTACAGATCCATATGTCCAACCAACCTCATATGCAAAGCCATGGAAAGATTTTTCATGGAACTAATCAATAAGGACATATGGAAGCTCCAAACACTGGATCATTCTCATTATGTATTCATCAAGGACAGGTCATGCTTACTCAATGTAGTGGACTTTATTTAAAAGGCCACCCGAACAATAGTTTAACGCAAAATGGTACATACCACATACCTTTACTTGGCCAAAGCTTTTGGTACAATCCCCCACTCAGACAAAGTCGAAAAGCTAAACAAAATGGGAATAAACCCCCATGTCACCAAGTGGATTGTCAGCTGCCTCACAAGCAGGACACAAGAAATCAAAATAGTGGAAGTTACCTCCACAAAAAGACCAGTCACCAGTGGTGTTCTCTAGGGTTCTGTACTGGCACCTCCTTTTGCATCTTCTTTGCTAAAGTAAAAGCCAAAGCCAAAGCGCTCTGGCTGACTAAGTTTGCATATGACTACAGTCATTGAATCCTCAAATGGCCTGGCCATCCTGCAGGAAGGTTTGTCCCAAATAAATAACTGGTGCCAAAAATCATGGACTGAAACTAAATTTCAAAAAATGTGTTGCTGAATACTTTGGGAAGTCATCTATCCTAGGAAACTATCACATTGACAATACACCCCAAAGTGCTGACCTAATTGTTTGGGATTTGGGAACTTATGTGGACAATGACCTAACTTTCAAGCAACGTGTCCATTGTTATGAGAAAGTCCTTCTGTATTGTACAGCTTATAAACAAGTGGATTTTGTCTAGATCTAGGGTTGTCATTTTCCACCTTTACTCAGCCCTTATTAAGCCAGTCATTGAATATAGTCATTGAATATATTGTTCCCTTTGGCATGTATCTGTCCAGACACATGCAACAGCTGGACCCCCCTCCCACAGTGATACCTTATTAAAAGGATACAAGGCCTAAACAATATGTTCTACATGGACGGACTCAAAGCCCTGTCACTATACTTGGTATCCTACAGAATGCTAAGAGGTGACCTGTGTCTAGCATACAAGGCATCCTCAGACCCAGTACTGATGGATTTAGTGCATTTCAATAAGTCAAATGGCATCAAAAATACTCAGTCTAGGGAACTAAACCTCTTCTGCAGCATCAACAGAATGGTTTGTAAAGACAGGTATGTCTCACAGAGGGTATCACTGCTCTGAAACAGACTCCATCCATGTGATGCAAAGCTCACCCCTGTTTGTATTTATTCACAACATGGATCTATGGGTGGGAAACAGAAAATTTACCCCAGGACTGCCCCTTGTATGACTAGTGGACAGAGCTAACTGCTAAATTCTTTATCCCATGCATGGGTGCCCTCATATTATCTGTAGTATGATCTCACTTATTATCATTAGGGATAAGATATAATTATTGGCCATGAGATGGGTTACCTCTCAACCTCTTAGTGCTTGAAATCTGGACACAGTCTGATAAAATGTGGGGAACAAAGGCCCAAAAATAGGGACAGACTTTAAGTATTGCTCTTATAGACACTTGCCAGAATAACAAAGTTTGTGTTAGCATGCATTTTCTGAAGGATTTGAAGTCTGAAACTCAAATGTATGTCATTATTTAGTAACTTAATCCTCCAATCATCCCAGTGATTTGTCAGAAAATCGCAAATTTATGAGGAACAAACCAAAAATATGAGGGAAAAATATGGATATTCTGTGGAAATCTGGACAGCTGAGAGGTATGGATGGGTAAGGCCAATCTAACACCAAATAGGATAGGTTAATTCAAGCACCAAAAGGGAAATTGGTTAGGCTTAAAATGGCCCCCAATGGCAGCTAGGCTAGTTCTTACCTTTGAACTTATAAGATGGTTTATTAAGATAAAGTGACTGTTCTGGGCTGGAAGGAGGGGATGCAAACATTTCTTGCACAATTTTTATTAGATTATTGCTTAGTAAAAATGGATGCATGGGCCAGACAAAAAAATATATTTGAGTCCATTCTGAGTAACTCCATCCTAAAAGGCAGAGTCTCACTGTTTTTGTGAAATTGCTATTTGAAACAGAGCATCATATTGACAGCACCATACTTCTCACGGTATAGCCCTAAGATGAATAATTTGAATGCTTGGTGAAAAACATTGATTGAATGTTTGGCGCAAAATTATTGATAATTACCAAAGTTACGAGTCTGTATTTAACTTGACAAATGTGTGCTGATAATTTTGCCAGTTGTCAATATTTTTGGCCCAGGTGTTCAGTTTGTGGTTCTTGGAGACTTACCTCATGAGCCACATCATTATAAGTGCACAGCTGTGTGTGGAAAGGTAATTCTAAATACTGTTCTGTGAAATGGCCTTTTCATTTTTTTTTTAATGCTTACTGTTATAGTTCCAGTGGGCTGATGAGATGGATAAACTGAAAATCTGGGCAAACAAAAAGGCATAAGCTTGCATTACATTTGCGAGCATAGCCTCATAACTAGGAATTTGATACATACAATATATCACTTTTGGACCACTTTAATAAAGTAACAACTATCTTTTCTCAGGTCCATTTTAAAATGCATTTTCTATCTGAAAATATTTTACTTTGTTTGCTAAATCAACCTTCTAAGTATGAAAGTTCTGTTGTCCGTGTCGAGGCAGTAACATAATAAACACAGTATGATGAAGTACTGTGAAATTGCTTTTGACAACCTTTTTAAAATTATGAGGCTGTATTTTCTAAGTTAAACCGAGCACATCATTTAGCATAATTATGTGCGTAGGTTTAATTTACAGAGTACAGCCTCATAATTTTAAGCATGCTGTTAATAGTTTCCTACTAAAATGTAAATTTTCAGCACTTCATGAATTTGATAGATGTCCGTTTTCTGTTGCTGACCAGAATTAAGTGTTTTTCCTCAACAGTAAATTTCACTCATTTTGCAAAATCATCAGCTCTTGACAGGAGCACTTTTTATTCAGAAGACTGTGGCATTGATATAAATGTACTATACTACTGATATTTTAGGGTGAATCTTTGAAAACTGCTAAAGTTAAGGCTATTTTTAATGAGGCAAATATAATCTTTTAATTTTTTATTTTCTAATCTTTCTACCAAAAACTATGAAGAAAGTATTTTCTTGACAGCATGTTGTAACTATTGTAACCGCGTCTTTTCAGATAATAAACAAACTCTTCTCTGCATGCCAAAAGGTGACTATATGGATATCAATCCCCATGTCATATGTAAAACTTCTAAGCTATACTTAATCGAAAATCACCATAAAACAATAATTTGAGACATTTACATTATTATTGCTGAAAATAACAAATATGACAACAGTAGATTTATTTTCAGCAGCATAGCCTTCATTAGTGAGCCAGAAGACCTCAAATGAGTGTAGTCTAATTTCCCCAATTATCTAGACCACTGTCTGGTTCAATGAATTGCATGGTGTCACACAGCAGGTAAATGGAGACTGAGGGGATCAAACAATGGACTACAGGAAGAAGCTTGATAAGACTGTTCATAGCCTTAATCCTCTGTGTTAGCTGTCAGCCCAGTAGAGTAATCAGGCTATTCTTGAGGTGGTGTATTTAACAGTCAGTTATATTAAGAAAAAAAAATTGTTTTGGACAGGATATTTCGCATCCTGATAAGTGATTATGCTTTCCCCTCCGTTTCATTACCCTGAGCCCTATGAATATCTCATAAAACACTGGGTAGACTGTTGACAGCACATCTTGAAATGATGCTTGTATATTTTACCAGTAGTACAAGTCAACAAGTGTCTATGACATTTTTTTTAAATGTCACTCTAGGATTACAGAATTTAGTTTTTTCGAAACAATTGAAAATTTACTCCTTTTTATGTCTCTTTTGTTTCAGTCCTGCAATGGTGACCCTATCCTGTCTTCCAGTTCACTCTAGGCCTACTTTGTGGTGCTTGTAATTGCAAAGGGCAATGTCCTTGGCCAGAGAATTGGGGGGGGGTTCTTACTTTCTTCCAGCTCTCATATGGAAGGTCTTAATATAGTCCTAACTGCTTGCGTACACTTTTCCATGTGTGCAGGACTGGCCAGCCTCTGTTACTCTCTACTGTCTATTAGTGATCAATAATGCTATGGCTACTTCCCACGCCATTCTTCTGGGATGGGAACTTAAACCAATGGTCAGTGTTGTCCATCTCCATTTCTTGATGAAAAAGACAAAAGGACTGAGGCTGTTGATATATATATGTATGTGTAGATATATATATATATATATATATATATATATATATATATATATATATATATATATATATATATATATCTGTGTGTGTGTGTGTATGTGTGTGTGTACATGTGTGTATATATATATATATATATATATATATATATATATATATATATATATATATATATATATATATATATATATATATATATATATATACACACATATACCTATACATACATACATACATACACACACAAATACACATACACACACACACACATACACATATATATATATATATATATATATATATATATATATATATATTTATATATATATCAACTGATTGTGTACATGAATTACCTAAATTACATATTTATTTATGTCTGTTTTTAAGACTGGTTATATATGAATACTTTTTCATAAAAGTAATGTATATTCACTGTTACATTGATGTTCATAGTAACTAACTGTCATGCCTGCTCTGTGCTGTGTACAGTTATGTGTTGTCTGAGATGATTTGTTTTACAAAGTTAAAACTGAGGTATCTTTTAAGACACTTTTTGCACCTCTGTACATTACATTTATATTAAATTGGGACTGAGTGGCTTTACTCAGCTGTATGTCTCTGTGGGGATGGGGCAATGATGGTTTTACTGTAATATTAGATATGCATTGGTGTGCATAGAAGCAAACGTGCGATATATAATTTTGTTATATCTCAGTTAATAGACAGTGTCTGGGTGCCCTGAGAATTAATGCACCCTCAACCAAAAATAATAACTTGAAATGATCTTTTTGTCTTTCTTTGTGTGTACTGTTTCAGAAGTCTGAGCTGTGCAATTGTTTCAAAGATTTATATCTATATTATTATTTATTATTATTATTATTATTATTATTATTATTATTATTATTATCATTATTATAAATCTGCACTTTTGTATTCATTTGAACTTGTGTATCATGCCAGAATTTATTGTATGTTTGACATTTGATGGTTACTTGATTTAAAACTACTAAACTGGTAGTTGGTAACATAAATCGAAGCAGAACACATTTAATAATTTTCCAGTGCAGCCTGAAGTATTGGGGAATTATTTTCTTTTTTCTGTTTACACTCTGGCCATCTAGCCATCCATCTCTGTCACACAGAGGGCTTGTGTGTTCCCTCTAGGCAATAGCCCTGTGGCCCACTTGTTCTTTGGGAGTATTGGGTGAGTTTACCAGTAGCAGTTGAGGAGGAATGGGATTTTGTTTGGCCCTAACTCTGTCTCTCAGTAGTTTTCTGCAGGATCTAGAAGTGCTGTTTCTCCTGAGGGCACGTAAGTACTACCACATATGGTAGTCCTCTGTCTAAGTGTTATACTGCTATGCAACATGTTTTTTCTGGACTTAGACTTCAGAAGATATACCTACATTCCTCTAGGTACCATCAGTCAAGCAAGTCACAGTCACTTCTCCCCAGGATGGCCAAGCCATTATTGGCCACTCAGTCCCTCTCCACCCTGGCTTATCCATTACCCATGCCGATAACTGAATATGGGTAATCTTGGCCATTGTGAGGGGCAAGGGGTCAGAATTTCTCTGGGGAATCCTGAAATGTGCATACCACTGGTTTGTAGAGTGATTGGATGAACTTTATTATTTGCACTGCACTCATGCAGCTGCTATGTGAATGATGGGGTCTATATTACCAGATCAAAAACCCATTTCAGCAAACAACACAAGACTGACACGTATAGCGCAAACTGCAAATACGTGGAACCCCCCCTAAACTGCAAAATTTCAAATCTCGAATCATCATAGTCGGCCAACACCACCACGTGCTACATACTACATACCCAAACATAGTAAATAAAACACATACATACACTAACCAAACCCTACTTCTAACCCTACACTAAACCTTACATACATTACTATCTATGCACTTACCTTAAGCCTAACCCTAAGCCTAAGGTTTGTAACTATCACACACTTACCCTACAGACATATACCCAAACAAAACAAATAATCCACACACATACACTTAACAAAACCCTACTTCTAACCCTACACTAAACCTTACATACATTACCTAGCTATGCATTTACCTTAACCCGCAGTGCACCCTAACCCTAAGGTCCATAACTATCGCACACTTTTCTTATGGAGCTATACTGCAGATGGGCCAGCCATGACACTTCGACATTTCGTGTTTCACTGTTTTGAATGTTCACCATTATCATAGTTCGCGCTATACGTGTCAGTCTTGTGGTGTTCGCTGAAATGGATTTTCGATCTGGTAATATAGACCCGAATTATGTGTACAAGGTATGAGTTTTTAAGTCTGTGTTTATTTGCTTCAGTCTCAGATGAGGTTTTTTTCTGTGGTCCATTGTGCCTTATGCCGACCCTATATCAGTAAACATGTAGTGTAAGATGTCTGTCTGTCATGAAGCTTTGTTGTATTTTTGTTTTGTCCCCTGTGACTTTATTTCTGATATTTTTGAATCACACTCCAAAACCATTCTGCTTCACTAACTAAAAGCTATTGTTATTTCTTGATTGCAAAACAGTACACTTCTAGACATGTTGCAGGAATTCAGGGCGGGTTATTTGACAGTTACCTAGTCTGTTTTGTACTTCTGCAGTACTGTATTATGCTACCTATAATGTTTATCCAACATTTAAATGTACAATATATTGTGTTGTCTGAACTAATGTTTATGTTTTTAAATGTTAGTCCACATGTTTAGGGATAAATATCCCATTTTTGGTCACTGCATTTTCACAAGAAATTGCATTTTTGAGATGCTTACCTTTACTTCCTGTTCATTGAAAGTCATCTTAGATCCATGTCCCCCTTCCACATTTATGTAAACTACTTGAAAAAGCAGTCTATAACCTACTCACTTATGTCTTAAGTACTATATCCTCAGTCATCATCAACATGGACTCTGTAATGATAGAAGTACCCATGTTAGACACTATTCTTTGACTTTACCAAAAACTTTTCATAGCATTGACCATAAAATCTCAATAACATCTGTAGCCCTAAATAACTTTGTCGTATCCACAATTAACTGGCTTCCCAGCTGGCTGTCTCTGAAAACTTTTATAGTTTATTAATACCTTATCTCCCACTCATTGAATCCCTTTTGGAATCCATAAGGCTCCATTCTGCATCCAGTTAATTTTGTTTTTTTTTTATTAACCATCATCCAGTTAAATTTAAATGATCCAATCTACTTCTTTATGCAGCTGAATTGGCATTCTTTGAGTAATCTGATTCTATAACTATCTTAAACAATCACCAACTAATTCTAAACAAATTGTCCATCTGGCCTCAGTCTAAACATTAACACCGAAAGCCAAGAAAACTAAAGTTATGTACTTTAGGTCATAAATGTGGCTTAAAGGACTACCCCTAAAACGTTCCACTTACATACAACAAGCATATAACTGAACAAGTGTCCTCCTTCAGATATGTAGGCCTCACTCTTGATCCCTTCGTAACTGTGTCTCCCGAATTACATAATATAAAAGCAATTATTAACTAAACCCTGTAGAGCTGTAGAAAGGTATCACACTTCCTTAATCGTGATGGCAGAACAGAGTTATTGGAACATTTTACAGTCCAAATTAGAATATGGTCTACCCCTTCCTGTTTTATGAATCCAATAAAAATCTTTCCAGTTTGCAAACCATTACCAAAATTGTCTGGTGATTCATTGTCCCCCACCCTATAGTGAGAAGCACTGCTTAACTCTTAAGTAAGCCGTGTGTCTGTCTTCCTACGAGCTGAGCTGATATTGACCCATTTTCAAGGCGCTCAATTTTGATTCTCTACTAATACTTGTTTGTGTCTTTTTGGCTTTTCCCGGTTAGGGGTCGCCACAGTGGAACTTCGGTCTGCTAATGATTGGTATTTGATTTTTACGTGCGGCGTTACCAGCCCTGATGCACAACCTTCAACGAAGGTATGCCCATTCATGCATGTCTCCACGCAGAAGACGCTCTAGCTGAGAATCGAACCGGACAGTGTCTTACTGCGAGGCGACAATGCTACCGCAGCACCACCACCTCTACTAATACTAAAAGCCAGAAAAGCTTAAAATGCCACTATGCAAATTACACCCCTATTCTCTTGATAGCAATCTATAAAGACAAAAAGAAAAAAAATCTCTATAATCTGTATAGCACTCCTTTTCCATTCTTTGTCCCAAGGTTTGAGCCACCCTCCCAAGTAACATTAGGAACTACAAACAGCCAAACAAGCAAAGAATTTGGATTGAAATTAACTAACCTACTTCATACTGAAGGAACTTGCTCATTATTTTCAACATCATCCATAACTTAATTTATTCCATTCAGCAGCCACATCAGTAGCTGTCTTAAGTTTTGTAGAACATTTGTACAGATCTGTAAATACTGTATATACCTTTATGCAAATTTCATAGCGACCTGAATAACCTGATGATCTGAGTTGTTATGCTATATATTTTATTTATGTATTTATTTATTTACATACAGGGGTGGGAGGATGGCATAATGGTTAAAGTGTTTAACTTGCAGACTTAAGGTGCAGAGTTTGATTCTCACATGGGGTAGTTGGCTAGGCTTAAAATGTCCCACAAGGGTAGTTAGCCTAGTACTAATCTATGAACTATGAACTAATTTGTTGATCGGGAGTGTCCAACTGGACATAGGTCCATTTTCAGCAGAGGCCCGGGGAGAAAAGATATACAGTTAAAATATACAGACAGTTGGTACATTGGATTTACATAGCAATTAACAATTTGATCAACATAGCAGTTAACAATTACAAACATAGTTACAGATGAAGAGCATAGTACATCAGTACTATGTTACTATTTTACTTGCTTCACTGCTCATATTTCACTTCTGTTTCTTTGTTATGCATATTTAATTTACTATGGTAGTATTATTTCTATTTTTGGCTATGTTCTAGGCAGTGCTTAAAATAGGTCCAGTTCAATCAGCTTACTACTCCGTTTCACAAGCTTAGATAAATAATCATTAAAATATGTAAAGCACCTAGCATTTATTTTATCTGAGTTTGCATTTACTTATTTTTATTGAAGTAGTGTTAACTGAAAATGGATTGCTGAAAACACAGGAGCCCCATTTTCAGTGGTAGCTTATGGCAAAGACAACAGAAATTTAAAGAAAAAATAATCGTATATTGAAATAATATTAAATCAGTGGTAAAGGCAACAGTGGCAATGTGAGTCATAAACATGCTACAATGCACATTCTGGCAAATGGTTGCAATCGTTTCATAAGAATGGATGACAGATGTATTGCTAATAGCATGTGGCATGCCCTTCTGTGTCAGCCTTAACTATGTTATCTTTTGGTTCTGTGTTAAGTTATTTATAACTGCGTTTTCTTATTAGTTTTCCATAAATGATCTTACAAATATCTTTATTCTAGGAGAGGTATTTCATGCGGACTCGCCCGAAAAATTTACCTTTGAAGAGGCTAAACAGTTCTGTGTATCACAGGGTGCAGATATTGCACTCACTGGCCAACTTTATGCAGCGTGGAGTAAAGGGCTGGACCAGTGTAGCCCTGGCTGGCTTGCTGATGGCAGCGTCCGTTATCCCATTGTTGTTCCCAGAGAGAGATGTGGAGGAGCCCTTCCTGGGGTAAAAACCATTTATGCCTTTCGGAATCAGACTGGCTTCCCCAATACAACCTCCAAGTATGATGTCTATTGTTTTAGAGGTAAGTCTGCAGAACTCTAAAAGAAAACAAAAGTTTGGAAATATGTAATATGGCAGAGGTGATATAGCTCAATTAAATTATTTAGAATCTAAAATTTCTTACCAGTTTTGTTATTAAGTGCAAGCAATTTTATGCACCCTTGTTTTAACATTTATAAAAAACAATACATTTATTGGGTTCATGTCAACTTACTGACAGCAACAAAAATGAGTTCTGATACATTGAAACAGTTCTGCTGAAAGCCACTTTCAAAAAGCAATTAAAAAACAATCACAGTCATGTGGAGGAATCTCCTCACACTCACTCATTTAGATTACTAACTCCAGAAATGTATAACTGTGGAGAAAGGGGAGATTCAGGTTTGATGAAAATAGGTTTCAGGAATGCCCCTCAAGCAGTCTGTTGTATCTGGACTCAACTAAACTGATTGTTGATCAGCTATCATGTCTCAATATATTCCTCTTATAAATAATATAAGGTCTGCATTTTCTACATTGTGTAATGTTTGCATTTTACATGGAAAGATTTTTACCTCACCACTGAAGTGTATTGCAGTGCATGTGGGAGGTAAAATCAATATTATATAATTCCTGCCTAATAAGTTATATATCATAACCTGTATCCCCTATTTTTTGCCTAATATATGTATTTTCACTCCATCATCCCTTACCTCTTCCTTTCCCATGCTTATTCTCAGCTCTTTAACTATCTCGATTGCTGCACATATCCCTAAGCCATTTCTCATAATTTGCAATTCATGTCTTAATATTGTTAGTGTTGCTGATATGTTTTTAGCAGATAGAACTTTTTTTGTCTAGCCAGTCAACAAAAGACATTTCCATTGTGAACTATATCTTTGACTTTTCTTGTTCATTGCTAGCTTAATGTTGCCATAGTCAAATGTTTTGTTATAAGTTGTTTAAAGTAATCTGTCTGTGACCCCTGCACTGGCCCAGTAATCAAGGAGCCTCAATCCTCACCACTAACACCAGTGAGGAATGTGCATATTGGGAGGATGACAAGTACACACACAATAAAGTGCAATTTTCCTTAAGAGCACACAGAGATCACAGTCAGTCTGTTGCTGATTTCTGCCTCTTTCTCCAGGTCCCCAGTAAGACTCCCAACTGGCACAGCTATATGGTTAAGATCTCAGCAGAGTGGTCAAGCCAAAACCTCCAGCACCCTGTCTGTCCAACCAGTGCTTTGTGTCCCTGCCCAAGTAGCTCTCACACACACACACACACACACACACACACACACACACGCGCGCGCGCGCGCGCACACACAAACTTTGAGATTTGGTTTATATACAAACACACAGACACTCATGGGGAAGGCTGGTACAAGTTCACTAGCTATGCCCCTTCTGCCCAGATTATAAGGTAGAAATCACTGCAGTGGTGGCTGGTGACTTCAAATTAAAGGGAGGCTGCAGGAGACAGATGAATGGGTGGGGCCAATGGGAAGGGGTGTGGCCAACTAGAAAGGGTGTAGTTATGCTCAAAACCACAACAACTTGAACTTTAATTAAATACACTGCCCTGGGTGTCAAACCATCATTACGAAAGTCCAATCAAGACAAAATGAAGTGTAGAAGAAAAAATATTTCAATGCATTGGCTACATGACAACTTACTTAATATCTAGATGGAAACACAAAGGTTGTGAGTCATGAAAAAATAAATTACTTTTTAAATACATTACTGGAATGCCAGTCAAAATCAACTATAAAAAAACAAGCATCCCTCAACTCAAGCCACTTCTCCTTGCACTGTAGTTTTAATTATAATTTATATTCAGCTTTATAAAATTACCAAGTAACATGCTGAAAGTAGCAATCTCTGTGATACCCCCACTTGTAAAAAATATTTCTTATCCAAAAAAGACCTGCTGCCTGACAACAACTATCTACTTGTTTCATGGGGAAGACATGATCAAAGTAAAAAATGAACAGCAAACAAGAAACAAGCTCAAGATAAATTGATTAAAGGATTACTGCACAAGTTATGGACCACACATGATAGACTGGCATTCTGTTTAGTTTACAGGTAAAGCCTGCAAAGATGACTGCAAGTCTCCAACAAATGTAATGAGCTTCTGAAAATACTGTAATCCTGTTCTTTATTACAAATACTGTCATATGTATTTAAATACCTAAGGCTTATACGTCATCTAGTTATGTAAATATTCTCTACATGATAACAACGAAAAGGCTTTCAATGTTGATAATTCTTTAACAGTATGCTTATTAAAGCTTACTTGCATCTTACAATCACCAACAAGTTTACCTGATGGTCATTAAAGCATTGCTACTTAAACACAGAGCAACAGGGCACTGCAACAGCATGCATTTTCTGAATAATAAGAAGCATAAATCAACAGTATAAAAATATGACAGAAAACCAGAGCATTCTGCAAAATCAAGGACAGATGAAAAGCCACGGTCGTACTTGTGGTCTACCTTGGATGGGGGAATACTCTGCACACTTAACTGCATAACTGCTCCTTGCCTTGCTTGGACACATCCAGAACCACTGCAATGGGGAGTGAGATGCAACAAGTATGTCACAATTTGAAATGTCTCTGGCTGATGGTGATGGGTCTGACACTCATACCTCTCAACCTCAGAGCAAGAAATCTGGATAAAGCCATACATAGAAGTGGGACACAGGCTGAAAAATAAGGAAAATTTTTAAATATTGCTCTTATAAACTTAGAAAGATAATAGAATAGTAGTAGTAGGCCTTGCATTAGTATAAATTTTCGGAAGGGTATGAAATCTGAAACTCAAATGTCTGCCGTTATTTTCTAACTTCAGTCTTTAATGATTTGCCACTAATTTGCAAGAAAACCACAATTTTATGAAAAACAGACCAAAAATGTGATGCAAAAATATAAAATCCACACAATACAGCTGGGATCCTGTCAAAGAAGGGACACCTTTTTAATATTAGTACTGTTAACTTGAGCAGCTGACAAAATAAGAACATCTGCATGCATTTCTGAAATAAAAGCAAACTATAACTCTGATCATTACATTTATTTGTAATTGTAAACCCTCCACGTTTTCTTCTAAAATTGCCATTTTACGGAGGGATTATTAGAGGGAGAGCAACATTTTGAGCCAAAATTGGGAACGGTTGAGAGGTTTTGATATTCCTAATTCTATAAAGTGATTTATTTACACATACCTCTCAACTTCTTAATGCAGAAAATCTGGACAAGGCCAAATATATTGAGGGAACATACAAACAGTACTAAAAATTGCTCTTGTATAAACTTAAGACAGTTGGTAGAATAACAGGTCTTGCTTTCGCATGCATTTTTCTGAAGGTTATGATGTCTGAAACTCAATGTCTGTCATTATTTAGTGACTTAATTCCTAAATGATTTACCAGAAAACCACAAATTTTATGAGGAACAAACCAAAAATAAGAAGCAAAAATCTATTCATTCTGCAAAAATCTGGACAGTTGAGAGGTATAGTTCAACCGGGGGCTGTCTGAGTTTTCTGCCCTCCCCCCCTCACAAACTCATGGTCAAATTGAGCCTCCCCCCTGCAGCCATTCCAATGTCCCATTCCTTAGTTATTTCACCCCATTTACCATATCACATCAATGTGCATACTGCTTTACTTCTGCAATGATTTGGATTTCATTTGAAAGTTTTATTTTGCATTTTACAGCACAAACCCCAATAGATATCTGCTAAACAAAGCAATGCAGTCTCACAATGAAAATAGACTTAGCATTAAAACTTCTCTGATCTTGAAACTCACATTCATTGAAACAGCATTGAAACCCACATTCAAAGAAAATACATTTTGCCAGTGACAGATAAAGATTAACTTTGGGCTGTTTTCAAATCATAGACCCCTTGAACACGAAATATATACATGCTCTTTGATACACCTTCCTGACCTTGTACAATACAGTACAGTTGTTAGACGACATTTTAAATTTATTGTTTTGAACATTTTTCCAGTAAACAATGAAAGAAAAAATGCATGCACCAATAATGACAAAACTGCCCAATTTAGAACATTTCCATCATAAAAGTCTACTCAAACTTCTACAGTCCACCAGTATCAGTAAATATGCACAATCTCTGAAGAAGTAAAAGCCATCTAAATAATTCCACATTAAAGAAATCTGTAAATAATGAAGCGGTTGCTGCTAGCAAACAACTTTATATGTCATTGTTTCATCTACAAATAAAGTGCCTGTTGCCCTTAAGGAATAAATTGCCTGTGTTGCATTAATAAAAACGATAAGCTAGTAATATCGCAATAGGGAATGGATGGCAAACTGATAACAGGTTCATAGTTACTGGGTATCTTCGCCGAAAAGGACTGCAGCATCCACCCCTTTTACAAGGCAGTACAGTATCAGCAATGTATCTACCTACTGTGGGAGTAGAACCCACACCCTTCAACATCAAAAGCAAGTACACTACCTGTTGTGCTATTAACAATGCAAGCAGACTCAGCATAAGCAGCACTAAACTTTTGTTCCCCTGCAGCTCTCAGCTCCTTGTAAAATCTACTCAACACTCAGCTGTATCTCTGACCTTTGCAGCACAAGAAATCTGGAAAAATCCAAAAATTATTAGGGGGGGGACAAAAGCCCAAAACACAGAGACACATTTTAAACGTTGCTTGTATAATGTTGGAAAGTTGCTAGAACAAAATGCTGTGTTACCACCATACATTTCACTGCCACGTCTTGAACCCAGGGGACCATGTGCAAAACAGTCAGAGCAAAATACCACTATGCCAAATCAGCTGTTTTGTGAAAGAGAGGAAGACTGAAGCTTAATGACTATCATTTAGTGAATTCATTTCTCACCATAGCTCTCAACCTCATAGCAAAAAACACATGGACAGTGCCAGTAATGGGGGAATACAGCCCCCCAAACATATTCAGTGTATTCAGTTCTTACCATAGCTCTCAACCTTAGCACAAAAAACCTGGATGAAGCCAATAATTGGGGAATGCAGTCCCAAAAATAGGGACAAATTTCAAATATCCATGTTATAAATTTAGAAAATTGCTGGAATAAAAGGTTTTGTGTTACCATGTACTTTCTGAAGAATATGAAGTCTGAAATTAAAATGCCTGTTATTTTTATTTAACATTTGTTAACCAGGCAAGTCTGACTTGGAGCAAAAGCCAATTTTCAGCAGAGCAGGGACAAACACTCCAAATGCATGTCTTTGTAAGAAGGGAGGACATGCAGACTCCACAGCCAAGAATCAAACCAGAGAACCCGTAGCTGTTAGGCAACAATGCTGCCAGTGCAGCACTGCACTACTGACGTTGCAAGTTAAAACAAACATACAGAAACCACAGATTTTATGAGCAACAGAACAAATATGAGGCAAAAATCTGCAAACTTTTTACAAATGGTGGTGGGTAGGGAATTCAGGCCCTTGCCACCTGCACCCAAGGTACAGGGTTCACGCCTGAATATTCTCTACCCATCACTATGTGTTCTCTAGCCACCAGTATATAGCAACTGGGGCATTACAGACACACACACACACCTTCTCCATAGCCCACAGTCCTGAATCAACCTTGCCTAAATAATCCTCAGCAGCCCTGGATTCACACACCTTAATCCAGACACAGCAGCAGAATCAATGGCTGGTTTCTCTCCAAAGCCCACCCGTGCAAACTAAGGGCTGGTTTCCTGGCTTTGTGAGAGTAGGCTGGGGTTTCCTGGCTCTGTGACAGTAGGCTGCAGGATCCAGCCTGCCGGTGATGCAGTCCGGTGTCCTTCCATTCTGTGTGACCATCACCGCACAGACCTCTGGGGCTGCAGGGCAGAAATGCCTTTCTCCCCTATCTGGACTGCCTAACACAGCAGTCTGTTGTTCTGTGAGTACCAGGAACTCCAAGCATGCATGCATGGAGTTCCGGGACTAGTGATTTTTTTTTTAAATTTTGTATTTCATTTTTTTATTTCTTTTCTTCTACAAGTGGGGGGGGGGGCTGCAGTCCTGCAGTCCTATAGCATCAGCCACCCCTGAATCACTGCCACCAACCACCCTTACTTATCAGCTACTGTAAAGCCCTTCCCAAAGGATGATCAATTCTACTGTGCAATGTTACTATTATCTAAATGGTAAGTGTGACCAACAGCAAGGGTATTTAAGAGTGGCCTGTACAGTGTCACCAAATGCATATGCAAGTACATTAATAGCTTAAATATCTGTAAACAAACCAACCGCAATTAAAGGGTTTAAATATATTTAAAAATAAATAATAAAAGAACAAGACAATACTCAGTAATTCAATGCAGTGACAACAGAGTTCAGAATCACAGGAAATACTTTAAAAAAACATTGCAGGACAGTCTCACATAAATACAGAACACTTCTAAGCTAATCTTTACTGTATTTTTACCTATATCTAAGAGATACTATGCCCTAAATGACTAGCTTACAGAGCAAGACAAGTGCTGATGAGAGGATGTTGTCAGATCCAAAGACAAATAGAAAATGCACAGACTCACTCTCTAAGATAGTTGGTTCTTAAATTACTATCAAACATTACTGCTGGGTTATCTCAGATTATGTCATTCTTTGTCATCTCTGCCTTCAATTTCCAGGCTAACAGAAACTTAAAATTTAGCATCTCTGTGTCAAAAACTTATCTCTCAGAAGCTTGCCTGGAACTGGAAGTCGTAAACAGTTACGCACTTTTACCTTTGAAACCTGTAATTATTTCTGTTTCCAGTCAATAGGAAAACTTCAATTCTAGACATTGTGTCTGCTCTGAGCTGAAATAGAGATAACAGAATCGTAAACAATTTCCACTTATTTTCGGGTCTACTTTATATGCCCAAAACATGAAAAACCCGAATCCAAATAGCGCGACTCATAAAGAGCGAACCGCAAATACATCGAACTCATTAAAGCGTGAAATTTAAAACCTCAAACCATCATAGTCAGCCAGCCCACCACCTGCAACATACTACCTACCCAAACACAGTAAAAAAGCACATACATACACTAACCAAAACCCTACTTCTAACCCTAAATTAAAGCATCAAAACCCTACCGCTAACTCTACACTAACCCCGCATACACAACTATCTATGCACTATGCTTAACCACTCCCTAACCCTAAGGTCCATAACTACTGCACACTTCCCCTATGGAGCTATACCCAAACAAACTAAATATTCCACACACATACACTTAACAAAACCCTACACTAAACCTTACATACATTACCTACACAAAACCTTACATACACTACCTACCTATGCACTTACCTTAACCCCTCCCTAACCCTAAGGTCTGTAACTATCGCACACTTACCTTATGGAGCTATACTGCAGATGGGCCAACTATGCAAATTCGATATTTCCACTTTCGCTGTTTCGTTCATTCGTTGTATTCGTGGTTCGCTCTTTACGTGTCGTGCTATTCAGATTCAGTTTTTCAGCTTTCGAGCTCTTAATGTAGAGCCCTTATTTTCTTGAGGTTTTGCAAGTTAACTCTGTATGTTCCAGCCTTTACCATTTGCATAGGCATACAGTTTATACACATTACTGCTCTTTTCCAGCAGGGTACACTGTGCTTACATTCTTGATGCTCAGTACAGAAAATACTGTTGAACACACACTCATTCTATAACTATGTCAAGAATCTAAATGGCAATGCTCAGATCTGCTCTGAGCTAAAACAGAATGGCATTAAATATACTGATCCCAAGGATATTGCCAATATCCTGGCAAATTGATTCAGTGCCAACTTCACCCCCCTCTCACCCCCTAAATGGCCCATCTCATTACTGGAAAATTGCCAAATTCCGGTAATAATGGCCACACAGGTAAAAAACACACTCTCCAAAGCTAAGAATACAGCATCCATGGGACCAGATGACATCCCGGGCTGTGTACTACATGAACTACAATATGAACTGGCACCTCACCTAAGTGTCATGTTTAATCATAGCCTCACCTCAGGTTTTGTGCCCACTGAGTGGTGCAGAGCTACAGTTATCCCACTCCACAAGGGGGATCCACCTTGGATCCCGGAAACTACCGTCCCATCAGTCTGACGAGCCTTATCTGCAAGGCCATCGAGCACATTATCATGGAACTTATAAAAAACAAAGACATTTGGCAACCTTCAAACACTGGGCCCCACCCAGTTTGGGTTCATGAAGGGCCAATCTTGTCTCCTGAACCAGATTGACTTCTTCAAATAAGTCTCCAGAGCCATGGACAAGGGTAAGGTGGCTCACACAGCCTATCTAGACCTTGCCAAGGCCTTTGACACCATCCTCCACTCTGGAATCATAGATAAACTTACTAAGCTGGGCATTAATCCCTATGTCACCCATTGGGTTGCTAACTGACTTACTGATTGAACCCACACTGTAAAAGTAGCCGACTCCAAATCCAGCTCCAGACAAGTGACAAATGGAGTACCTCAGGGTTCAGTCCTGGGACCACTCTTGTTTGGCATCTACTTCTCTGAAGTACAGGCCAACACTAAGTGACTCTGGCTAACAAAGTTCACAGATGACTACAAACTGGGAGCCATTATTGAATCCCCAAATGATGTGGATACTCTACAAAAGGGCCTTACAGAAACAGATGCTTGGTGCAGAGCCATGGGCTCAAGCTCAATGCCAAGAAATGTATAGTTATCCCCTTTGGGAAAAAACATGTACCCATGAATTACTATATAGGTGGCAGCACACTAAACAGCAAAAGTGTGATAAGAGACTTAGGGACACAGGTGGATAGTGGTCTCACTTTCGATAACCACATCGCCACAACAGTCAGGAAATCCTTCTATGTGGCACACCTCATCACTAAGGGCTTTTCATTCAGAAAAAAGGAGGTCATTGTCCCACTGTACTCATCCCTCATTAGACCCATTATAGAATACAATGCCCCATTTGGTATGTACCTCTCAAGACATCTGCAACAACTGGAAAGGCCGCATAAATACCTCACTAAAAGAATCACAGGCCTAAAGCAGATGCCCTACGCTGACCGCCTTAAAAAACTCCAGCTATACTCTGTCGCATATTGTCTACTTGGAGGCGATCTCTGCTTAACATACAAGGCCATGTCAAACCTAGAGCTGTTGGACATGCTACACTTAAAGAAATCCCAATCCCTCAGAGCCACACGCTCCAGGGATCTAAACCTTGTCATCACAATAAACAAAACATGCTGGAGGGATAGGTTCCTGACCCAGAGACTCCCCAGACTCTGGAATAGATTGCCCATACATGTCAAGCAGAGTGGCTCTTTGGCCCTCTTCAAAAGGAACCTTGACGATTGGATGGGAGAAAGGAAATTCACCCCAGGGATCATGTTAGTCACCCTGCTAGACAGGGGTCCAGGGAAGTAACTAGTGTGGGAAGAAATAGCCAGGGAATTGTTATGGCTAGGCTTGTATAGACCCTAGGGCTGATAGCCTAGTACCAACCTATGAACCTATGAGCCTATGAACACTTCTGCACCATTAGTTTAATATACACATAACATATAGTTTTCTTACATTTGTAAGACAATCATACAAATCATATTACTATTCACAAATGACATAGAATTATTTATAAAATTCCAGCCAGCTGGGCTGGTACCTTCACAATCCCCCCCCCCTGAAATCTCAAGCAGAGGGTGGAGCCTATCTGGAATACATTACCCCATTCCCTGTCTTGAGAGCCCATCTGCGTTGGCATTGCTAACCACACTGTGGTGCTGCACTGTTATATCATATGCTTGCAACCCTAGGCTCCACCTTAGTAACTTGGCATTTTTCTGGCTAGCTCGATGTAACTATGTTAGTGGATTGTGGTCTGTACCTGCAGTGAATTTTCTTCCATACAGATAAGGCTGAAGTTTCTGCAGTGCTCACACTATGGCTAGACATTTATTTTCTAGAGCTGCATACAATTCCTCCCTGGGTTGGACCCTATGACTGAGATAAGCCACAGGGTGCTCTTCTCCCTTTGAAGAAATCTGGCTAAGTACAGCCCCCACCCCATGGTTTGAAGCATCCACCTGCATAATGCATTCTTTGCTGTAATCTGGACTGGCCAACACAGGGAGTCCTCCCAAAGCTTCTTTAAGCTTCTGGAATGCCTGCTCACCTGCTGGGGTCCACACTACCTTATCTGGCCTGTTTTTCCATGCTAGGTCTGTGAGGGGAGCAGCTATGGTACTATAATTGGAGACAAACATTCTGTAGTACCCTGCTGTCCCTAAAAATGCCCTCACCTGCTTTTTAGTAACAGGTGCAGGCCATACCTGAATGGCTTATACTTTGGCAGGTTCTGACCTTATCATACCATTCCCCATTCTATGTCCCAGATAGGAGACCTCTGCCATACCCACCTGACATTTGCTCAGATTAATTGTCAACCCTGCCCTCTGTAGTCCGCCCAGTACCTCCCTGACATGCTGATGGTGGTCTTGCCAGGAATGGCTGTAGATGGCAATATCATCTAGGTAAGCAAGGGCGAAATATCCTGCTTCTGCTAGGTTATGATCTACCAGCCCCTGGAAAGTCACTGGGGCATTTATCATCCCAAATGGCATATTTGTGAGCTCATACAAGCCAAAAGGAGTCACAAAGGCTGACCTCCCTCTAGCACTCTGAGTCAAGGGCACCTGCTAGTAACCCTTGGTAAGATCAGTGGTGATAAGATACTTAGCCCCATCCAGCTGCTTTAGGGCTTCATCTGTCCTAGTCATGGGGTAAGCATCTGATTCTGTGTAACTATTTAATTTCCTGTAGTCCAAACAGAATCTGGTGCTTCCATCCGTCTTTGGTACCAGCACCACTGGGGAAGCCCAGGGACTGCTGGATTCTTGAATGACCCCTAGTTCCAACATTTCCTGTATCTCCTCTCACAGAGTCTGTTTGACTCTCTTAGGCACCCTATAAGGGGCCTGCTTAATAGGCCTTTGGCGTCCTGTATCCACATGGTGCTGCACCAGGTAGGTGGACCCTGGTATCTCAGTGAACATGTCCCCAAACTCCTGTAACACTGCTCAGATTTCTCAAACCTGGGTAGGGGATAACTACTGGGACATTACTACCCATTCCACTGAGGTGTCAGTCTGAGCCTTACTGAGGAGATCAGTCACCAGATCCCCCTCAGACACTTCCTGCAATCCACTGCAAATATTCAGCACAAGGGCCTCCCTATCATGGTAAGGTTTTATCATGTTAACATGGTACAGTTTGTGCCCGCCTCCTGCCTAGCACTTCTACCATGTAGTTAACATCAGTGACCTTCCTTACCACCTTGTAGGATCCCTCCCAAGCTGCCTGCAGCTTGTTGTGTCTGACAGGAATGAGAACTATTACCTGCTGCCCTACAGCATACTCTCTAGCTCAAGCATTCCTGTCATACCAGACCTTTTTCTGCTGTTGGGCTTCTGTTAGTTTCTCCTGGGCCAAGCCCATGAGTTCCCTGAGCCTTGTCCTGAGGTTTAGGACATATGCCACAACAGACTCCTTGTGGGATTCACACTCATCCTCCCACTCATCTCGAATTAAATCTAGAGGTCCCCTCACCCTATGCTCATACAACAACTCAAAGGGTGAAAAACCTGTGGATTCCTGGGGATCCTCTTTGTAAGCAAACAACAGATGGGACAGATTTTTGTCCTAGTCCCTCTGAAACTGGTCTGCAAATGCCCATACATGGACTTGAGTGTAGAGTTTAACCTCTCAACAAGACCATTAGTCTGGGGATGGTAGGGGTGGTCTTTAGGTGCTTCACCCTACAATACTTGCACAGACAAGTCAGCAGTTTTGACATGAAATTGTCACCTCTGTCAGTCAGTATTTCTTTTGGGAAATCTACCATGCTGAAAATCTCTTAACAAAGCATTTGCCACCTTTTCTGTCTCAATGGAGGACAGAGCCACTGCCTCAAAGTATCTGGTAGCATAATGTACTATCACTAGGATATACCTTTTCCCTGTAGAACTTGGGATATTCAGAAGCCCCACGATATCCATAGCTACCCTCTGAAATGGCTCATCAGTCACAGGCAAAGGCATTAAAGGAGGTTTCACCTTGCCTCCTGCCTTGCCTACCTTTTGGCCCTGCTTACAGGTCCTGCAGTACCCTGTTACATCTCTGGAAATCCCAGGCCAATAGAAGTTCTGCATAATACGTCTCTTTGTACGTTTTATGCCCATACGAACTGCAAAGGGAATATCATGGGCTATGGCTACAAATGCTAGATGATAGGCTCTGGACACTACCAACTGCTGTATTCTCTCACCTTCTAGCCCTCCCTCAGGGGTCCACTGTCTGTACAGTAACCTTGTCCCAGTACACAGATTCCCCCTTCCCTTGAGAATCAGGCGCTTCAATAGCTACCTCCCTCAGGCCTTGTAATGTAGGGTCTGAGAGCTGAGCTTGTCTCAGCTTTCTCTTGGTAACCCTTCCCAGCTCCCCTTCCATGGGAAGTCTGGTATCCTCTGACAGCGGTGCCTCACTGTCAGTCTAGTACTACTACTCACCTCTACCCTTGCAGTCACTCTGTCCAAGGGAACATCAGTACACAGAAGCAGCTGTGGCTCACCTTCAGTCTCACCACTACAGGGTAGATCCCTCCCTGAAGTAACCACCTCACCAGTTCTGGCTGCAGGTGTGCGGTCTATCTGGGTCTCCCCCAGGCTACCAGACCCACATGCTTGTCTCCAAGCCTGACTGCGTGTAATTGCATGAACACACGATTCTGTATTTTTAAAATCATTACCTATCAGGACATCTGCGAGGATATCCTCAAGCACACCTACTTGCTTGCTTCCTTTTCCACCCTCTTAGTCAAGGTGAACCCTAGCCAAAGGTATTTGGAATGGGGTACCTCCTAAAGCTCTGACTGGAGTAGACTGCCCAAGCAAGTAGTGCTCCTCTGTAACCATTGCAGGAGACACAATGGTTAGGTCAGAGGCTGTGTCTCTCTTAGCCATGGTCTCTTTCCCATTCACTAAGATAGGATATAAGCTCTTGAGGTAGTTTGGTACCCTTGTTGCCTTGAGACAACCTACTGCTGGCATTTTATCATTCCCAGTTACTGGCTCTCCCAGCTTTTGTTCACCACCTTGCCTCCGTGGACATATATATGCTACATGGCACCACTGGTTGCATTTAAAACATTTAACCCTAGGTCCTGGATGTTTACCAGGACTAGTGGCTTCCCCTGCTACTGGTTGATTATGTTGGGGCAGTCTGGGGTGCCTGCCATGGGTTCCCTTAGACCCATGAGCAGCACTGGGTGTCCCTTTCCTGTGCAGTGATGCCCTGCTTGCTAGGTATAGGTCTCCCTTCTTCCCCAACTCATATACAGTAAGGCATTGTCTATCAGCAAACCAGATCCTCATGTCCTTAGGCAAAGTGTTAAGGGTTTGTTCCCTCATCAAAAGGTCTACCAGCCCTTCAAAAGTGGGGACCTGGCATCCACTCACCTACCTATGAAAATAAGTGCTTAGTTCAACAACATATTCATGCACACTTTCATCTGCCTTGCATCTATGCTTATGAAACATTTTCCTATAAGCTTCAGGTGTTAACTTAAAACATTCTAGCAAACAGTTTTTTTGCAACATTATAATTTAAACACTTGGTGTCAGATAGTTTTGAAAGAACAGTTACAGCTTTACCATGGAGTAAGGTGGTCAGGAACTGTACCTAGAGCCCTTAGTCAACATCATACTGTTTACATGCCCTCTCAAACATATGAATGAAACTATCAAAATTATCCCCCTCTGTAAATTGAGGAAGAAATTTCCTGACATTTGTTGCTTCTGGGGTTCAGTTAATCCCTTCCCCATTACCACCATGATTCTGGGGAAGAGTCAGCATCTCCTTTACATGTTGCCTCTGCCTCTCCTTCTCCTCAGCCTGCAGACATCACAGCTTCTCATTTTCCTCCAGATGCTTGAGTCTCTCTGCTGCTTCTATTTCTAAACGGTTGGCCTCTAGCTCAAGTCTCTTTAACTCCAGATTGATTTTTAAGTCCTCTGTGGAAAGGTTAAGCTGTCCATTCTCTGAAAGTTGTACATCTCCATGGCCAGTGTGATTGTCTTCCTGGTTGCTATTCTGTGATGCAGCTGTGACTAAAGCTGCAATCATGTCTGCTTTAGCCAGGTTGGCATACACCAGTCCTTTAGCCTGACACATCTCAGCCAACTGGCTCCTTGTCAGCTTGCCATACTCATCTGCTGACCTGCTTGCCTGCTCTCCCTGACTAACAAAGCTAACAAAAAAAATAAGACAATTGTGATATGAACTCTGAATTTTCACCACATGACTGATTAGGAGCACAGACACATTCAGTGATCACTGTATACAGGATGCAGGAATTCAATATCCACACCACTGCAAGCCAATTAATGTGTGATGTGGCTAACTCACCACTACCATCCAATTAATATGTGATGTGGCTATTCCACCACTGCCAAACAATTAATATGTGATGCCTCTGCACTGTCCCAGTAATCAAGGAGCCTCAGTCCTCACCACTAACACCAGTGAGGAATGTGTGCATTGTGAGGATGACAAATGCACACACAGTAAAGTACAGTTTCCCTTAAGAGCACACAGAGATCACAGTCAGGCTGGGGCTGGTTTCTCCTTCCTTCTCCAGATCCCCAATAAGACTCCCCATTGGCACAGCTATAGGGTTAAGATCTCAGCCGAGTGGTCAGCACCCTCTCTGTCTAACCAGTGCTTCGTGTCCCTGCCAAGTAGCTGGCACACACACACACACACACACACACACACACACACACACACACACACACACACACACACACACACACACACACACTTTGAGATTTGATTTATATAGAGACACACAGACACTCCTGGGGAAGGCTGGCACAGGTTCACTAGCAATGCCCCCTTCTGCCCAGACTTTAAGGTAGAAATCACTACCACCAACCACCCTTACTTATCAGCTACTATAAGGCCCTTCCCAAAGGGCAACGAATCCTACTGTGCAGTGTTACTATTATCCAAATGGTAAGTGTGACCAACACTAAGGCTAAGAGTGGCATGTACAGTGTCACCAAATACTTATGCAAGTATTCTAAGAGCTTAAATATCTCTAACCAAATCAGCCACAATTCAAAGGTTTAAATATATTTAATAATAAATAATAAAAGAACAAGACAATACTCAATACAGTGACAACAGAGTTCAGAATCACAGGAAATACTTTAAAACAACAGTGCAGGACAGTCTCACATAAATACAGAAAACTTCTAATCTTTATTATATTCCTACCTATATCTAAGAGATACTATGCCCTAAATGACTTACTTACAGAGCAAGACAAGTGCTGATGAGAGGATGTTGTCAGACAAATACAAAATGCACAGACTCACTCTCTAAGATAGTTTTTAAACTACTGTCAAATATTACTGCTGGGTTATCTCAGATTACATCATTCTTTGTCATCTCTGCTTTCAGTTTCCAGGCTAACATAAACTTAAAATTTTGCATCTCTGTGTCAAAAAAACATATCTCTAAGAAGTTTGCCTGGAACTGGAAGTCGTAAAACAGTTACACACTTTTACCCTTGAAACCTGTAATTATTTCTGTTTCCAGACAACAGGAAAACCTACAACTCTAGACATTGCATCTGTTCTGAGCTGAAACAGAGATAACAGAATCGTAAACAATGTCCACTTATTTTCTAGAGGTTGCAAGCTAACTCTGTATGTTCCAACCTTTACCATCAAAACATACATTTGCATAGGCATATAGTTTATACACATTTCTGCTCTTTTCCAGCAGGTACACTGTGCTTACATTCTTGAAGCTCACTACAGAACATAACAGTTCAACATACTTCTGTACCAGTAGTTTAATATGCACATAACATACAGTCTTCTTACATTTGTTAAGACAAGCATAAAAACCATATTACTATTCACAAATGACATATAATTAATTACTAAATTCCAGCTAGCTGGGCTGGCAGCCTTCACACTCTAATTTTGTTTATTATGACTTATTCACTATGTTAATCCATCTGTTAAAGTCTTCCAATTTCTTCCTGGACTACCACTGAAATTGGGCCTTGGCACACTGTAAGACTGAAGTCAATAAAACCATATCTCTCAACTATTTAGATGTTTGCCTGTTTCTCATATCATTTGTGTTTTTTGGCAAATCATTTACAAATAATTGAAGATTGAAATCAGAAAATAATGGCAGGCATTTGCCTTTCAATTTCATACCCTTTAGAAAAGTCATGTTAATGCAAAACCTGTTATTGTATCAACTTTTGAAGTTTGTCCCTATTTCTGGGTCTTTGTCTCCCCATTATTTATGGATTTGTCCAGACTTCTTGCTCTAAGAGGTTGAGAGGCATGAATAAAACCGAAAAAAAAACACACAGACAAGCAAGATTACCTAATTAGTAGTTTTGCTAGAAAAAGAACCGTGGATTGCAATGGTATATATCTGCACTTGAGAAAGAACAAATAAGTCAGAGGACTCTGAATTCAGTCATACTTTCTGTTGATATTTTAACTTTCTGCTGGTTTGAGGATACCAAAGACTCCAAGTAATGTGTTGAATTTCCACTGATTCTCAAGGTTATAAAATGTCTTGCTCACAAATTGAGGAATACTTCTTGATATCACAGTAGAATTCCTTGTCCAGCAAAGATACATTTCCAAACTTAAACAGCACTTTGATATTTTCTTTAGCATAATTTTACAACTACTGACAATTTTGGCAATGCTCTACTCATAGAAATAGGTGCATACATTCATAGGAGATTATTAGGCTAATGGCTTAACAGCCTAACAGCCCTTACATGCCTAGCCATTATTACCCAAATTTTACCCAATTTTCAATCTCTTAAGGGATAGAGGATAGCTTAAGTTTATGCTTATGCCTTTGAGTATTTTATAGACTGCCCTTATCCATAAGGGACATGGGTGCCACCCCAGGATTGTCATTACAATTCCCCATCCATTAATCCAAACTGCATTTGAAGAGGATCAGAGAAGGGCTTTACTTTACATGAATAGGAAGTCTGTTGGAGAGAAGAGATCATTTTTTACTTAAATAGTTTTACTTTTTAAAATGGAATTGTGTACTTTGATTGTGTCCTTGAAAAATATTATCTAAAATCGCTGATATTCCTTGTACTGTAATTTTGTGTCTAATATTGCTGTTACACAATGCACTGTAATCTATGAAAACTGAAAAATTATTGCACTGAAATGTCATATTATGATCTGTTTGATCTATATCTCTATACCTAATCAAACTACACGTCCTTCTGTACAGCTATAATTGTACTAGCTTTGTTCACTTTTTCTACTGTTGGAGCTTTTCTCCCAGGACCTCCACTGAAAAAGGACAACTTGACCTTCCCAGTAAACAAATGTAAAATAAACAAACAAATAATAAATAAATAAATAAAATAATCTCTGAGACACACATCTGTCTATCTAGCATGTTTTGATTGTGCCACAGACCAGATCTAAAGCCCTAGATTGGGTGATCCTCATGCTGTTTGTCTTGCGAATGTGTAACAATTTCATCAGGCTGGATTTGTGACTGCCTTGTAGGACAGATATAGGTCACCCCTTAATAGTCAGTAGGAGACAGAGTAAAGGGACAGGGCTGTTAGTCTATCCATACAGGACATGTTGTTTACACCCTGTATTTTTTGTAAGGAAACTTTGAGGCCACTCCAGCTGTTGCAAGTGCTTGGTCAGGTACATGCCAAAACGTCCATTGTACTCAATTATTGGTCTGATGAAGGTACAGTGGGACTTTAACTTCCTTGGATCTGGATGCCATGTCTTCACATATAAGTTGTGCCACATAGAAGGCCTTCCTTACCACTGTGGACACATGGCAGCCAAAGTTCAGGCTACAATCTATCCATGTACCTAAATCTCTCATTCCTGACTCCACTCTTAGGGTTGTACTATTAATATTGTAATTTGCAGAGGTATTTGACTTCCCAAAGAGTATGATTATGCCCTTTTTTGCATTTAGTCTTAGGTCATGGCTCTGGCAACAATCATTTGTCTAAGGCAGACTTTTCTGAAGGATATTTACATCAGTGGGGGATTCAGTGATTACCCTCAGCTTGCAGTCGTCAGCAAACTTAGTCAGCTAAAGGCCTTCTACATTAGCCTTAACTTCAGAGAAGTATATTTTGTATAGGAGAGCTCCCAGCACTGAGCCCTGTGGCACACCACTAGTAACTGGACTCTTGCAGGATCTGAATTCACCCAACAATGTGTCCTATCTGTGAGCCATTTGGCTATCCATGTGGTGACATAGGGATTTATGCCCAATTTTGTGAGTTTATCTATAATACCCAAGTTGGGAATTGTGTCAAATGCCTTAGCCAGGTCAAGGTAGGCAGTATGCACAGTTTCACTCTCATCCATGGCCCTTGTGACTTTCTCCAAGACGTCTGCCAGATTAAGCAGGCATGACCTGGCCTTGACAAAACTGAACTGGGTTGGGTCCAGTGTCTGGAGGTTTCCTATGCTATTTACCAGGTCCATGATTATTCTTTCCATGGCCTTGCATATAAGGCTAGTCAGACTTGTGGGTCTGTAATTTCCTGGGTCTGTTGTTGGTCCCACTTTATGCAAAGAGAGATGACTGCAGCTGTCCTTTACTCCACAGGAACAAAGCCAGTTTGGAGATTGTGGTTAAATAGAGATCCTAGTGGGCCTGATAGGTCCTCTTTCAAGCTATTTAAGAGGCATCCTGGGATATTGTTACGACTCATCGAAGCTCTGTTTTTGGCTTTAGAGATTACATTAGTGACCTGTTCTTCAGTGAAAACTGATAGAAGAATGGTGGAGGGTATTTCTTGGGGGTTAAACAAAGGTGATGAGGAAAGTGAAATTTGAGATGAATTTATCAGTCAGCAGATTTGCTGTATCTTTTGGCTGAGTATAGGTGATGCCATCTACAACTAATTTTGCACATTGTTTGGTGCTGCCATGAAGATTGTTGACATAACTGAAAAATGCCTTATACTTATCCTTAGCTTGGAAAGCTATTTTTGCGTCAAAATTTGCTTTTGAAAACTTGAATAGTCCCTTGATTTGCTTGATTAGACTAGTTTTTGCTCTGTTGTGCGCATTCTCTCTTACTTCTGTACAGAATTTTCTTTGTTTTGTTGTATAACCTATTTATGACAGGATGTCCACTAGGGTGGCTTGTTTTTGCGGTTTGTCCTAGTGTTATTTTGGTCTAGTACTGCCATTTCTATGCAGTTATTTATATGGTTGCACAGGGCTTTTGCATATGGCTCCACAAAGGCTTCGTTGTTTTCTGGGTTTATGGGAGCTTGGAAACTATTCCATTACTTAATAGGAGGTAGTTTGCCTTAGAAAAGTTCTTAAAGGTTTGGGGTTAGGTGTGGATTCTAGTTTTATATTTGTTTCAAGAGAGACCACCTTGTGATCTCATCTAACCAGTGAGGACATCACACTTGGTGGGGGGTGCAATGCTCTCCCATATTTGTGAGTACTAGGTCTAGGATACTTTTATCCATAGTGGGAGTGCAAACTAGTTGCTCCAGGACATTTGCATTGACAAAGTCTAGAAATCTTTCAGCCTGCATGTTAGTGGTCATGTATGCTTCCCAGTTAATGGAGGGGTAGCTGAAATCATCCATGGTTATGGTATTGGGCTGAATGGTAAGTAAGTAAGCTAGGCTATTGTAATTGATTTTTCCTGTGGTTAGTTGGTCATGGAGTAGCTCAAGTATGTCATATTGTTTGACTAGTCTTGAGGTGTGTTTATCCTTTATGTAGATGGATACACCTCTGCCTTTTACCCTTTTATGCACAGTGAGTGATCGGATCATGTGAAAGGCATTATATCCATGCACTGCCTGGATGCTTTCCATGGCTTTGAACCATACTTCAGTAAATCCATAGATGTCAGCATTCTGCAGGGTGAGGAGTGCTTCCAGGGAGTATAGTTTCTTGTTAAGACTCCTGGAATTGAGCAATAATACCGTTAGTCTATCCTGAGTAGATTTTGCTGTGCTAGAAGGTTTGTCTATTTGCCAAATCTTAAAAAAGCACTATAAGACTGAATAATGTTTTGAGTAATATCTGAAAGCTTAGCAGTGACAGATGAAGACCATCCCTGGCAAAGCAGCATGGCCTGTCAATTATGTTCTCCCAGGCTGGCAAATATTGGACCCCTTTGGAATGACACCACTAGCTAAGGCAATTATAAAGTCAATAAGTTTCTGTTAGTATTGTGGCATCTTATTTGGAGATGATAGAATGTTGCTGAATGATAAACTCATAACTGCCTGTGACACATGTTCTGAGACCTCAATCATGTCTTTCTTCATATAGTCCAGGGAGGTACATCTCAGGTCATTTATGCCCACATGGACTATGACTAAGTCATACTGATACTTGTGGTTTAGTGACCCAAGTGCTTGCATGATCTGGTGAATCCTGACCATACATCTCAACTGTACAGATTTTAGCAGAATGTCCAGATTTTTGCCTCATTTTTTTGGTCTTTTTTTTCATAAAATTGTGGTTTTCTGGCAAATCGCTGAGGGTTAAAGTAAAAAAATAATGACAGACATTTGAGGTTTCAGACTTCATATCCTTCAGACAATTCATGCTAATGCAACCCTTGTTATTCTGTCATCTTTCTAGGTTTGTAAAAGCAATATTTAAAGTGTACTTATTTTTGGGCCTTGGTCCACTCCGTTTTTTATAGCTTTGTTCAGATTTCTTGCTCTAAGAGGTTGAGAGGTATGATACTGGCCCCTAACATGCAACTAACTGTAACATTCTCCTTATCTAGTCTGGTAAGATTGACATCAGTTTGTCTCACAATGGAATCTCCTATGACTAAAATATTGGGCTGTGTGGTGATATGCCTTATGGGCTTGATAATTGAGGCACAGTGAGATGTGGTTTTATGTGCTATGGTGGGAATTGTTTTGTTCATGTGCATGCAGAATTTCTGAGGTATGCATCTGAGAGGCCTTTGAGCTTGGGATAAGTTACATGTGAGCACCTCTGCATATGTGGATCTATACGTCTGGTTCTTTGTATGTGCAGTGAATATTCTGTGTGTGTGTGTTGCTGTCAACTTGTTTAGCATCTTTTGTGTCTGTATGTAAGAATGTTACCTCAAGTGGCACTGTGTAACTGCATCCATTACATACTCTATGCATCTGTTTTAGAATTAAGTGTCAGTGTACATAGGGCAATTGCTAGATTGCCTCAGGATGCCCATGTCCATACAATGGGTTTGCATAATGTTTAAGGACTTCACCTCATAGACAGAAGGTACAGGATTGGATTCTGACCTTGGGTTGTTGTCTAAGTATAAAACTGCACTTCAGAGCACTTAACTTAATATTCACATACAAATCTATGACCCTATGTCCACCAAGATAGAAGGAGAGAGCCTATCCATGGTTCCAGGTCCTTTAATATGTGCTTTGCAAGGGAAAAGAATGTGGAGTATTTGTAAACGGACAATGGATGTGTGCTTACGTAGTGCAATCTGCAGCTTACCTATCTGGTGATGCTGCTCAGCATGGAAACTAGCTGCTTGTTGAGTAGCACAGAACTGTGGAAAGTTTCAGAAGTAGTTTATATAGGGAAAGCACAACTTCTAGTGATTGCATATGTATAAGGCACCAATAACTGCTGCTGCACAATGCAAATGTCAGCCTTAAATAGAAGAGAAAAAGAAAAACATTTTAAACTAGGTATATTCACAGGCCAATCAGATAAGCACACAATAAGCTCTCCACCATCCCCCTTCTGCCACAAGACTGCAGACCTTGCCCCTCTTAATGTAAAATGACTGGTTTGGAGCCCAAGTGTTAGGGAACCATAACAATAGATGCTTAAAAGCACTGAAAACAGTAGACATAGTGTATTTTAGAGTAACACAAATGCAGAACAGCAGCTCTAACAACAGTGGAAAAATGCAACTTAGAAATCTAAACAACTGCAGGAAAAGCAATAAATAGTACAGAATTCTTTGAGAGTGCAATGAAAACAAGCAATGTAAGTGCAAAATAATAATCAATGTTGTTTTTCTTGCCAAGGATGGGTTCAGATGCAAGCAAAATCTCAAACTCTCTGATGTCATTGCCAAATGATGAGCATCTCTGGATAACTGAGGCAGGACTCACACAAATGCGAGGCTTATATAAAAACAGAAAAATGTAAGTTTTAAACTAGGTATGCTCATAGGCTGATTAGTTAAGCACCCAGTAAGCTTTCCACTAGCAATTCCCACAGCACAGATAGGTGAAACAACCCTCTCCTGCCAGAAGAGTGCATACTTTGCTCCTCTTAATGTAAAATGACATTAGAGAACCACAAAAATAGATGCCTAAATGCACTGAAAGCAGCAGATACAGTGCATTTAGACTACAATTGCAGAACAGCAGCTCTTACAGCAATGGAAAATTGCAACTTAAAACTCTAAGCAAATGCAGGCAAAACAATAAAAAATAAAGTGTATGTAGAATCTACTCCAACCCTATCGCACCACCAGACCACTAAGATCCAGCAACAAAAATCACTTGCAGATCAATAAAGCCAATAACTCTGCTGGTGAAGCACTATTCTCTTGCACCATAGCCAAATTATGGAACTCCCTCCCACCCACAATTACCTCCATACCATCATGCACCCACTTCAAAACTTTACTAAAAGCGCACCTAAAAACATGCTGGCTATGCCCTTGCAACTCCCACTCTAATATCACCCTCCCCATCCAACCACTACCTTTCTTTCCACTCCACTAATTACCTTGATTATAACAAGCTCAGATGCTCATAAGCCTAATACTTATTATACAGCAGGAACTTCTTATTGTAACATTTGTTAATGTCTGTTATGTACTTCACAGATAAAGATTCTAGTTGTCTACTGATGTACTATGTTCTTCATCTGTAAATATGTTGTAAGTAATTGCTATGTTATGTTGTTAATCGCTATGTAATCCAATGTAACTACTGTCTGTTTATTTTAACTGTGGAGCGTTTCTCCCCGGGCCTCTGCTGAAAATGGACCTACGTCCAGTCGGACACTCCCAGTCAACAAATGTAAATAAATAAATAAATAAAATCTTTGTAATGAAATAAGTTATTTACCAGTTCCTTCCTAGATAAATACTAAATATCATGAGACAGCATTTCCTCTTTTTGATTTTGATTTCTGAACATTACATACTTCACTTTCTGCATCACCTGTTCAGACATGTAAGGCCAGGAAAGAATATCATAAGTACTTTCTTATAATTGCTTATGTTTGTGTGTCTCTCATAAATCCTGCTTAAAATGGCTTCTCATAGCTGAGTAGGAATAACACCTCTACTGTTTTGCCTTCATTTTCACAAACTACATTTCTTTTATACATTTTCAGCTTCCCAGTCATGTGTCTAAGCTATGTGCTCAAAAGTTCACTTCTCTCATTTCATTTATCACACAATTCTCTTTCTTGTTAATGAATTATGGAAGTTGTCAAACCCACTGCTTTATGCTGTATTTTTGAATCAGTCACATAAACATTAACTGACTACTGAAAAATAAATGCCTTGCAGCACAAAGAAAATTTCAGTACCTCACGGTATGCATGAAATGTTTTTAGGGCAGAAATCTTGCCCATTTCTGCCAACTCAAGTTTAAACAAGTTGATCATCTTAACTGCTTCAGCATCAACAGTACGAAATATCATTGCATACTATATGTTTTCCAGTTTTCGGCTAAGCCCACATAGTGAGACAGAGTTCACATATTAGAAACCAAAGATTCCTATTGACTAACAATATTTGGAGAAGCTTTAACACTGCTTTTGGCATTCTGAGCTGACAATTGAAAAATGCATCTGAAGGATTGGTGGTTCAGCTGGGCAACAAAAAAGTAAACAAAATATCTGCAAACAAGATTTAAGACTGTTTGCTTTGGAACTAAAGTTGTTTAATGTTAAACTTATGAGAATATGGAAGATGAAACTTGTAGATCAGAGTGTAAAGTGTGTGTGCTACATCTTTAAGAAGCATACGAGGCTGTACGTGCATGTATAAATTCCAGACACGTGCAATCCCTAGTGCCATTTTGAAGGAGCAGCCAGAGAGCGAGCATGCATGATCACAGTTGTTAGTTTGTATATAAGTTAGTTAAGTTAAAGTCAGTAAGCCTCTATAGTGATGCGTTTGTATAAAATAAAGCTGTTTGAACAGAACCATGAAGACTCTTTTATCGTGTCCTAGACATGAAAACTTAACTTAAAACCTTAAAACTTAAAACCTGAGCTTTGGCCGGCTAAGATCTAGCTGTATTCAACTGGACTTATAAGAGGATTTAAGTACCTTATCTGCACTTTTTTCAAATAATACAGCATTTTAATTGATTTATTTGTGTTGCATTGAATATTAACTGAACTGGAAGTTTTGACTCTGTTTTTTCAGTCAGTGCTTGCTAGATTTTATTGCCTGTTAGAATTCCTGCATTGACAGTAATTGCAGACGGGGGTAATCTCATTCATTGATATTCTTTTACTGCCTATTTAAGTGGTACATTTTAAAATATTTTCTGCTTAAAACCTGAGCTTTGGCCGGCAAAGATCTAGCTGTATTCAACTGGACGTATAAGAGAATTTAAGTACCTTTTATCTGCACTTTTTGTCAAATAATACAGCATTTTAATTGATTTATTTGTGTTGCACTGAATATTAACTGAACTGGAAGTTTTGACTGTTTTTTCAGTTAGTTCTCCACCCACCCTCTCCAGTTTTGTTTTGGTGTTAATCTTGGTGGCTTTGAAACTGCCTGCCCCTCTTGTAAATTTGTGTTTGGATACTCCTTCTGGGCCCATCTCATTTGCTCACTCAACTGTGTGCAGTGAGATCATATTCTGATTTCAGGCACTCCTACGGTGTACAAAGAGAGCATCTGGGAAAGAAAAAAAAACAATTTTTTTAAGCTTGTTTCCTGCCTTTCCTGTAAGTGGTGTAGACTGTTTGTAGGCTTCTGAGCCCCCAAGCCTTTATGTGTTGGAGGGAAGCCTTCTAGCTTAATTTTGTTTCTTAGAACTAGCCAGTTTTCTAGTTTCAGTACTCAAATCTGTTTCTTTGAACTCAGCACTTGTTCAGAACTCGTTGTAAGCACTAAATAAGCTGCAAATTACTACAGAACTCAACTTTCCTCACTTGTCTAGAGCCCCAGGATTCCCACTCCTCTTTTCTTGATGTACTGGAAAATATTAGGATTCAACCAAACACCCTAATAATGGACGACTTCAACTACCCCACCATTAAATGGGAAAACTACTCGTGTACCAACTCCTTAGCTCAATGCTTTCTGGAATTCATATACTCCGATGCCCTGGATCAACTTATCCACACCCCCACCAGGGGCAACAATATCCTAGACCTAGTCATTACCAACATGAGTGACCTGTGTTCCACACCCGAAGTCAACACCTCATTGGTCCGATCTGACCATAAGCTAATCACCCTTGATATCCACATCCTGCCCCCACCCCCTATTAAGGAAACCACAGTAAAACATTTCTCCAAAGCCAACTTCATGCTTCTTAAGACAGAAGTGGTGAACTTCATGACACCCATGCAGATGGACAATACAGTTACAACTGCTGAATCCTACACAAATGCACTCTATAAGCACTTACACGAGTGCATGGATCGTGCTATCCCAAACAGAACCAAGAAGCTATCCTCCAAAAAAAGGAAGCCAAGCTGGTTTTCCCCTGCCATAAACAGACTGTACAACAGAAGGAAGCAACTGTTGCAAAAGTGAGTAAAATCCCATGAGTGGAGGAGCTCCCTGGTCAGCCTCAGTAAGAAGCTGAGATCCCTTATAAGATCCTCCAAAGCTAGCTACGAGAACAAAATCGCCACTAATTCCAAGGACAACCACAAAGCATTGTATAGCTATGTCGAGAATCGCGATGGCAACACCTAGATCTGCTCTGAGTTGCAGCACAAAGGCACGAAAATTACAGAACCAACTGATATTGCCAACATCCAGGCAGATAGGTTCAGTACTAACTTTACCCCACTCTCACCCCCCTAAAGGGCCCATATCTATACAGGAAGAATGCCGAGTCCCTGTAATCACAACTACGCAGGTAAAAGCTGCACACTCTAGAGCCAAAAACACTGCATCCATGGGACCGGACAACATCCCAGGCTGCGTTTTACACGAAATTCAGAACTAACTGGCTCCCCACCTAAGCACCATGTTCAATAATAGCCTCACATCAGGCTTTGTGCCCACTGAATGGTGCACAGCAACAAGTTATCCCACTCCACAAAGGGGGTGCCACCATTGATCCCGGAACTATCGACCTATTAGCCTGATGAGCCTGGTCTGCAAGGCCATGGAACGTATCAGTATGGAACTCATAAACAAAGACATTGGTAACCTCCAAACTCTGGATCCCACCCAGTTTGGATTTGTGAAAGGCAGATCATACCTCCTGAACCTGATTGACTTCTTTGATGCAGTCACCAAAGCCATAGAGGATGGTAAGGTGGTTCACACAGCCTATCTTGATCTCGCCAAGGCTTTAGACACCATCCCCCATTCTGGAATTATAGCTAAACTCACTAAACTAGGTATAAATCCCTATGTCACAAGATGGGTTGCTAACTGGCTCACTGACAGAACCCACACTGTAAAAGTTGCAGACTACAAATCTGACCTCAAAGCAGTGACAAGTGGAGTGCCACAGGGTTCCGTCCTCGGACCTCTCCTGTTTGGTTTCTACTTCTCTGAAGTACAGGCTAACACAGAAGGCCTCTGGCTAACAAAGTTCTCAGATGACTGCAAACTAGGAGCCATAGTCAAGCCCCCAAATGATGTGGACATCCTGCAGAAGGGCCTCACTGAGATAGATGCCTGATGTCAGAGCCATGGCCTCAAGCTCAATGCCAAAAAGTGCAGTGTCATTCCCTTTGGTAAAAGCTATGTACCCATGAACTTCCACATAGGCAGCAATCTACTTAACACTGAATGCGTGATAAGAGACCTTGGGACCCAGGTGGACAGTAGTCTCTCCTTTGATAGTCACATCGCCACAGTAGTCAGGAAGTCCTTCTACATGGCACACCTCATGATAAAAGGGTTCTCAACCAGGAAAAAAGAGGTCATTGTTCCCCTCTACTCAACACTCATTAGACTCATTATAGAGTACAATGCCCCTTTTGGAATGTACCTGTCAAGACATCTGCAGCAACTGGGAAGTCCACAGAAGTACCTCACAAAGAGGATTGCTGGCCTCAAACAAATGCCCTACACTGCCCACCTCAAAATAATCCAGCTTTACTCCATAGCGTATCGCCTACTCTGAGGTGATCTCTGCCTAACATATAAAGCTATGTCAAACCCAGAGCTGTTGAACTTGCTACACCTAAAGAAATCCCAATCCCTCCAAGCTACATGCTCTAGGGACCTAAACCTTGTCACCACAATAAACAGGACATGCTGGAGGGATAGATTCCTGTCCCAGAGACTTCCCATACTCTGGAACAGGCTACCCATCTATGTCAAGCAAAGTTCTTCATTAGCATTCTTCAAGAAAAATCTTGATGAGTGGATGGGAAATAGGAAATACACCTCGGGGATCACTTCTGTGTCTTTGCCCGACAGTGGCACAGGAAAATAACTTTCTTGGGTGGCATAAGCAAGGGAACCTTGTTGGCTAGGCTTATGTAGGCCCTTGGGCCGATAGCCTAGTACCTACCTATGAACCTATGAAAGCAGTTTTTAGTACTTAATAAATAAGCACCTATCCAGCCATGTCTAAGGGTCAGCTCCCGGTGATTTCTCAGGTCTACCTGATGAATCTGGGCATCTTGGGGCAATGCAGCAATTACCTCATGTACACAGACAACCCTCTCCTCCTACTACCCAACACTACAACCTGTGAGAGATGCAATTATATAGCCAAACTGGAAGGAAAGCTCTCTTCACCCAAGACTGGACTAGACAGTCAAGAGGAGAAGGTAAACACTTGCACCACACCACACTCATCACATAGTCCCTCAAAACCTACACCACCAAAACACACATACAGAAACACAAAAGACACACCTACATTCGCAGAGGCTCTCAATAAAAACCTACCCAAGCATCAAGGACCTCCAAAGCAGAAACGCAAGCAAACTCCACCCCCCAACGCAACCCAAATGACACATAGCCCACAACCTCAGTGTGCCACTCAACCACAACCCATAAGGCATAACAACGTACCCAACAATCTAGTCATAGGTGACTCTATAGTCAGGCACACTGATGTTCCACTCACCAGGCTAAACAAGGAGAAAGTTACTGTCAGCTGCCTGTCAGGTGCCAGGATCCACCACATAACGCATGCACTCAGGTCACTCCACAACAAGTGCAAATATGACACTGACATTGTCCATGTTGGTGTGAATGACCTGAGAAGTACCTCCCTGGACTACATGAAAAGAGACATGGAGGAGCTCTCCGTTCTTGTAGCTCAGGCAGGTAATGACCCTAGCCCTGAGTAGCATCCTGCCACCACCCAGAATGATATCACAGTACAAGGACAAAATGATTGAGTTCAACAATTGGCTAAGCTTCTGGTGTCATTCTAAGGGGATGTAGTATTTGTCTGCCTGGAACGACATGATCGTCAGACCATGATGCTTTGCCAGAGATGGCCTGCACCTGTCACCCTTGTGATTCCGGATACTGGCTAAGGGTCTTGCCACCCCTATAGTGCTTTTTTTAGGCAAGGTTCAAATGACAAATTCACCACCGTAGCAGATACAAGCAAGCAAAATCTGAGGGTAATGCTACTCAATGCTAGAAGTCTAAACCTCAAAATGCACTCACTCGAGGCACACCTTAAAATGGAGAACATCGAGTTCTGTGCAGTGACAGAGACCTGGCTCCAGAGAGCACCCCTGCGTTACCAGGCTATAATTCATACCACACCTTTCAGCCACCTAACCCGGAACAAAGCACTAAAGGTGGAGGCGTGTCCATATTCATTAAGGATATCCACACCTCCAGGCTAGTTGCACAGCATAATGCATCCAAGATTATCCATGTGCAACTAACTCTGGGCAAGACTGCAATCCAAATTGTGCTACAGACCCCCCACCATGCCTCAGGATTCCCACTCTTCATATCTTGATACACTGGAAAGTATTAAGGTACAACCCAACACCCTAATAATGGGCAATTTCCACTACCCCACCATTAACTGGGAAAACTACTCATGTACCAACTCTTTTGCTCAACGTTTTCTGGATTTCATAAATTCCAATGCCTTGGATTAACTTATTCACATCCCCACCAGGGGCAGCAATATCCTAGACCTGGTCATTACCAACATGGGCAGCCAGTGTTCCACACCAGAGGTCAATTCTTCGTTGGTCAGATCCGACCACAAGCTAATCAGCCTAGACATCCACATCCCGCCTCCACCCCCAGTTAGGGAAACCACCATAAAAAACTTCTCAAAAGCCAACTACACACTTCTTAAGACAGAAGTGGCAAACTTCATGACACCCATGCAGACGGACAATAGAGGTACGACTGCTGAATCCTACACAAATGCACTTTATAAGCACTTACACGAGTGCATGGATCATGCTATCCCAAATAGAACCAAGATGCTATCCTGCAAAAAAAAGGAAGCCAATCTGGTGGTCCTCTGCCATAAACAAACTCTACAACAGAAGAAAGAAACTGTTGCAATAAAGAGTAAAACCCCATGACTGGAGGAACTACCTGGTCAACCTCAGTAAGAAGCTGAGATCCCTCATAAAATCCTCCAAAGCTAGTTACGAAAACAAAATTGCCACTGACTCTAAAGACAACCACAAAGCATTCTATAGCTATGTCAGGAATCTCAATGGCAACACTCATATCTGCTCTGAGTTACAGCACAATGGCACTAAATATACAGAACCAAATGATATTGCCAACATCCTGGCAGATAGGTTCAGTGCTAACTTTACCCCCCTCTCACCCCCTAGAGGGCCCATCTCTATACCAGAAGAATGCAAAGTTCCTGTAATCACAGGGAGCCATGACAGACCCGGGAACTACCGCCCCATTAACCTGACGAGCCTGGTCTGCAAGGACATGGAATGTATCATCATGGAACTCATAAACAAAGACATTGGTAATCTCCAAACTCTGGACCCTACCCAGTTTGGGTTTGTAAAAGGCAGATCATGTCTCCTAAACCTGATTGACTTCTTTGAAACATTCACGAAAGCCATAGATGAGGGTAAGGTGGTTCACACAGCTTATCTAGATCTTGCCATGGCTTTCAACACCACCCCCCACTCTGGAATTATAGATAAGCTCACTAAACTAGGTATAAATCCCTATGTCACAAGATGGGTTGCCAACTGGCTCACAGACAGAACCCACAATGTGAAAGTAGCAGACTCCAAATCCAACTTCAGACCAGTGACAAGTGGAGTACCACAGGGTTCAGTGCTGGGTCCTCTCCTGTTTGGTATCTACTTCTCTGAAGTACAGGCTAACACAGAAAGTCTTTGGCTAACAAAGTTTGCAGATGACTTATGATGTGGACATACTACAAAAGGGCCTCACTGAGACAGATGCCTGGTGTCAAAGCCATGGCCTGAAGCTCAATGCCAAAAAGTGTATTGTCATCCCCTTTGGTAAAAACTCTGTACCCATGAACTATCACATAAGTGGTAGTCTACTTAACATTGAAAGTGTGATAAGAGACCTTGGGACACAGGTGAACAGTAGTCTCTCCTTTGATAATCACATCACCACAGTGGTCAGGAAATCCTTCTACATGGCTCACCTCATCACAAAAGGTTTCTCATCCAGAAAAAAAGAGGTCATTGTTCCCCTCTACTCATTACTCATTAGACCCATTATAGAGTACAACGCCCCTTTTGGTATGTACCTCACAAGACATCTACAACAACTGGAAAGGCCACAGAAATACCTCACAAAGAGGATTACTGGCCTCAAACAGATGCCCTATGCAGACCATCTCAAAAAAACTCCAGCTTTACTCCGTCGCATATCGCCTACTCAGAGGCGATCTCTGCCTAACATACAAGGCTGTGTCAAACCCAGAGCTGTTGGACATGCTCCACGTAAAGAAATCGCAATTCCTCTGAGCTACACGCTCTAGATACCTAAACCTTGTCACCACAATAAACAGAACATGCTTCAGATTTTGAATAGGAACAACAACCTCTGACTGCTTATGAGGATTCAGATGCAGAGGAATCCATTCCTTCTGCCTCCCCACCAGAAAACCTTTCCTTCGGGGAAATCCTTCACACCCTCAGGGAACATTTACACTGGGAATCCCTGGACTTCTCTCAGTCTAAGAAAAGACTAAGAGAGTTTCTAGACCTGCCCTAGCAGAGACCCTTGGCCATTCCCCCTATCTTAGAGGTGTTGGATGATATTTTCCATGAATCCAGCTTAGCCCCTGATGCCCTCCCACCTGCTCCCAGTAAACCTGACAGGTATTACAGAGTACTGGTTTTTCACAAATACCTGTACAGAAATCATGCTGCAGGCCCAGAGGGGACCTAAAGGAGCTAAGGCTAGTTCTGCTAAGAATCCTATTCCTTCTGACAAGGATTCCATTGCTCTGGACAGATGGGGTAAAAAAGTATACACCTCTGCAACCTTAGCTAGCAGAGCACTCAACTGTCAGTTCCATATGTTAAAATATCAACAACACACTTTGGAACTATTAAAGCAAAAGATTTCAACCTTTCCTGACTGTGCCAGTTCAAAAGAGTTAACAGATTTACTGCACTCTACTTGTCAAGTGGCCAAACACTCATTGCACTGTGGATATGATGCTCTAGAAGCAGGGCAGCAGTGTTAGGATCTGTCATTAGGAGGCATGCATGGTTGAAGAAACAACCTCTCCCTGCTCATGTCAAGTCTAAATTAGTTGATGCACCCTTGGATAAGGACCACTTGTTTGGAGTAAAAGCAGAAGATGTGCTTAAAAAGATGGAAGACAAAGCAAAATCTATGCAAACAATAAAAGATTAATTTCAGGTACAACCTCATAGCTTCAGCAGGAATTTTCCCTCTAAGCACTGGTCCTTTCCTGCACCTAGCAGACAGGGGCAAAGTAAGCCCCACAGGGACAGACCACCTAGGCCCCTATCCCAGGGACAGCAGAGAATGAAACAGTGGACCACTTCTGCCCCAAAGGCAGGGAGTTTTAAGCCATCCCTCTATGGCAAAAACTCTCAATGACTCCCTCTCCCTCCTCTGCCCTCCTTTCACTCACCTCTGTGACAAAACCTTCCTAACCTCTTCTGCAAAGAAAATTGGCTTTCTGTTACAAATGACCAATGGGTCTTAAAGAACATTTTTCAGGGATACAAATTCTGTTTCAATGAACTCCCAATTCCAAGAGGGTACCCAGACTTACCTCCAAATCAGTGGGCAGAGGCATTGAAACAAGTCCAAACTCTCATATTTCATGGGGCAGTAGAACCTGTCCCCTCATATCAAATAGGCAAAGGCTTTTATTCCAGGTTATTCCTTGTTCCCAGAAAAGAGGGCACTTAGCTCCACATCCTGGATCTATCCATTCTGAACACCTCCCTGGTGGTCCCTAAATTTAAAATGCTAACTTTGCAGCAGCTGCTGCCTATACTAACAAAAGATGCCTGGTTAGTGACCCTAGACCTAAAAGATGCCTACCTTCACATCCCCATAAGGGAATCCCGCAGGAAATTCCTGCGCTTCAGAGCAGGCTCTCAACACTTTCAGTTCTCTGTGCTACCCTTTGGCTTATCTACTGCTCCCAGGGTATTCACCAAATGCTTAGCCCCGGCCATAGCATTTTGCAGACAGAGAAATATACGGATTTACCCTTATCTGGACTACTGCCTCATTCAGGCAGAGTGCAAAGAAAAACTGCTCCAGGACCTCCTCTGTGTCAAAACCTTCCTAACCTCCTTAGGATTCACCATCAACGAGAAGAAATTGAAGCAAACACCCTCCAGGAAGATCATTTTCTTGGGAGCACTGATGGACACAGCATCCCAAATGGCCTTCCTATCCCCAGAAAAGCAGAGCTTCCTGCCTCTCTACTTTACCCAGCTGGCTTCCAGAAGTCACCTCACTGCGAGGAAGTTCCTGCAAGCCTTGAGGTACATGACATCTTGCATCCTTCTAATTCCTCTGTCCAGGGTTCACATGAGAAAACTTCAGTGGTATCTAAAGAACCTTTGGTGTCAGCACTCTCAGCCTCTAGAGACCTCTCTCCCTCTGATCCCTTGTATAAGGGCTGAGTTTCTCTGGTGGGCAGGGGCCTGTGACAAAAACAAGCGTCTTCCCTTCATCCTCCACCCAACTGGGCAGACCATCACCACCGACGCCTCAGACATTGCTTGGGGCGCTCACCTAGCAGGCAGGTGCACCCAGGGTCTTTGGGATGCCCAGTACCTTCCCTTACACATTAACCAGAAGGAAATGATGGCAGGACAAAAGGCTCTGACATCCTTCAAACCCCATCTCAGGCCAGGGGTTCTCCTTATCAAAACAGATAACACCACAGTAATGTGGTACATCAACAAACAGGGAGGGACCCAATCTTACCCTCTGTGCAGGCTAGCCATGAACCTCTGGCTGACAGCCTCCTCTTTGGGTTACATCTAATAGCCCAATACCTACCAGGGATCAACAACACCATGGCAGACCACTTAAGCAGAAACTTACTGGACCCCCACGAATGGCTGCTCCACAGAAAAATCTTTTTCAAGTCACTCAGAAGTGAGGAACTCTGGAGGTGGATCTCTTTGCTTTACACTTCAACCACCAGCTAAAAAAACTCTGTACCAGGGAGTATCACCATCTAGCACAGAAAGTGGATGCCTTGACCTTCCCCTGGAACTCCCTCTTTGTATGCGCTTTCCCTCCACTACCTCTTATCCCCAAAGGTACTGATTAAGATAATGGAGGAGAGACCAAAGGCCATCCTCATTACTCCAGATTGGCCCAGACAGCATTGGTACCCCTTACTGTGCAGCCTGACATTACAGCCTCCCAGGCAGCTCTCCCTGAATTCAGAACTCTTGACTCAGGTGGTGGAGGGGGGGGATGCGGCACCCAGACTTGCATACTCTCTAACTCAGCTTGGCTAATACTCTAAAGGCAAACTGTTAAGCAAACAGGTCCTAGACATTATCACAGAGGCCAGAAGGCCCAGCACCAGAAAATCTTATGCGGGGAAATGGAAAAGATTCTGCTCCTGGCACCAGTCCAGAGGGGGCAATTCCCTCACAACCTTCCATCCCTCTTATCCCGGACTACCTAGTGGAATTATTCAATAGTGGCCTCTCCTTCTCTTCTATGACAAATCCACACCTCAGTTATTTTAGCTCATTTTGATACAGATCAGCATGTTCTCACATCCTTTGATTAAACAATTCATCAGAGGAGCTTCTAATATCAAACCTCCCAGAAGACCACCCACACCAGCCTGGGACCTGAATTACATTTTGGAAAAACTAACCTTACCACCCTTTGAACCTGCTTCTTCAGCTGAACTGAGATATCTCTCCTGGAAGACTGCTTTCCTACTAGCTATCACCTCAGTCAGAAGGGTTTCAGAACTTCAGGCACTGATGGCCATTGAGCCCTTCATCATTTTGCATGCAGACAGGGATTCCCTGAGGACTAACCCCTCCTTTATGCCCAAGATGGTATCTAATGTGACCCTTAACCAGGCCATACATCTACCCACCTTCTTTCCTAACCCTCAAAACAAGGGGAAAAGGATTCTCCACTCACTAGACATGCACAGACAGCTCAAATACTACCTAGACAATACTAAACCCTTCAAGAAAACAGAACAACTTCTTGTCAGTTTTGCCCCAGGGGCAGAGGGGAAGCCCATTTCCAAGCAAACCATTTCCAAATGGATATCACACTGTATCCATTCCTGCTACAGATTACATGGGAAACCACCCCCCTAAGTCTGTTCATACCCATTCCACTAGGGCAGCCTCCACTTCCACAGCATTCCTTAGAGGAGTTCCCACCAGGGACATCATGGAAGCTGCCACCTGGACTTCTGTTCATACATTTACAAAGCATTACCACCTATCTCTTTTCTCTATGGCTAGGGCAGGGTTTGCCTCTGCAGTTTTGCAGGGCATGCTGACCCAGGTCTAGGTCTCTTACTAATCCTACCACCCCTCTCCTCAGCTTTGGGAATCCTCCCACAGGTGATGACTGTAGCAGTGAAACACGATGAACGTAGTACAGTTGTGTACACTTACTATAAATGTATATGTTCGAGTGTATTCACTGTTGCTGTCTTAGTTTCCCTCCCTCTGTCACCCTTATATCCTCTTTCCTTAGGGAGATATAAGCTCCTTATGGTGGCTTTTAGCCACCAGGACCACTTTACCATATTTCCTAGGTCTTCTGACTGGTTAGGGCAAGAAAAACTGATGTAATGGCATTGGCTGCCTTGCTTTATAGCACTGACGACCTGACTTCAGTCAACAAGTGACAGCAGCTGATGGAGAAAAACATTGACTCTGGTATTCAGGCCAGCTGAGGGCTACCGCAGCAGGGATAACCCACAGGTGATGACTGCAACAGTGAATACACTCGAAGATCTACATTTATGGTAAGTGTACACAACTGTACTTTCTCTAACAAGCTAGTGTTTTGGTTAATGAAGAAGGACTCTAGTTTATTAAGATATGTGATGTGTAGGTGTCATATATGGAGTTCTGTAGCTGGCCAGAATATGACATGAAATCTTGTTTCTCACTGTTAGGATATGAAGGAGCCTGAGGTCTTTATCTTGGTAAGTTAATACAAAGGTGATGATGTCTGATATTCTGAGTTAGCAACATCTTATGTTCTCATTTGCTATGAATTTATTGGTCATTTAATACCTTGAAGCACCTGTATGGCAGACAAATTGCTATGCCTGAAGTGAAGGTATGTAAGGAAGGTACTGTAAGTAAGAATGGCATTCACTATTCCAAGCATGGCCGATGTCATTAAACATGATTTCATGTATACGGCATAAATATACTTCATGTTATTCTAGAGTATATGATTTTGTTGGATAGGCAAAGTTTGTGGAGAAAATGAATCAGAATGCCTGTGGAACAAAGTTTTAAGATTGGGTATTTTAGGTTAAACTGAATTAAGTCTCTAGATTTTGATTCAAGAGGTTCTGGGCTAACATAAATGGTGGTCATATAGTTGGCCAGGTTCAGTTTGAAACTATATAATAAAAACTAAATAATTCATACACGTATACATGTGTATATACATAGAAAAGAGTAAATATATATTTTGTTCTACTTAAATTATTCTGCATAGGTGGTACATTTGTGATAGAGTAATTATGTTTCTAAGTTACATGTAACAGCAGATGCAGAAGGAATCACCACAAAAAAGGAACCTCCGTTGTAGCATAAAACGTCTTTATTTGCAAACCAAGAATGAGCGCTTTCGCGTAGAATAACTACGCTTCTTCAGATTTAATTATGAATGAGAAAGACACTTATTTTATACAGAATTTTTGGCGGGCAAGCCAAACAATCAATCAATTAGCTAATTTAATAAATAGTTAAACGCTTAAAGTGCTCCTACCATTTAAATACTGGCTATCCATTAAAACAACAATTTATGCAAATTTACTCAAAGCATGTAACATAACACATAAGGAAATAAAAAGTAAATAAAAAATAAAAAATAAATGAATAAATGAAATAATATTTCACTTCCAAGGCATATAGTATTCATGAAACCTCTTAATATCTTCTAAAAATAATAAAGTACATCTGTTATTTTATAACCTTAGTCACCCATTGTAACGTATCACGTACAGTTCAATAATAACATCTAAACAGCCTAAATGATCAAAAAACAAAATATATATATGCAGGGACCTGATCAAATATCAAAACTTAGGAGACCATCAATAAGAAAGTGTTCCTTTACAAAAGTAAGTAAATAGAACTAACATATAATTCATTCCATTCACTAATATTTCTTTAAAACCTTTTACAGGCTTATATTGAATGTGTAATAGTATGAACATCAAATATTAACCAGTTGTGATATATACAGATTTTAAATATAGTATTAAATATATTGAATAAATATTAAATATTGAATAAATAAATTAATTAATGCATATGAAAACCTCATTAAAATCTTCCATTGTTTAAACCCCAATAAGATTAAAATGAATTAATAATTACCTAGAACAGTAAGAATTGATAATATTTAAATATTACATAAATACTAAATAAATAAATATATGTAAATTAGGTCATAATTTCCTATTATTCAATGCAGGTTTGATTGAAATAAACTGATTAATACCTGGATTAATGTGTGCTTTTAGAGTAAATATCCATTTGAGTTCGATACAAGCCAGATGATTAATGTTATCACCTCCTCTAGAATTTTGAGTAACCAATTGTAAGACTTTAAAGCTAAAACTATGTGTTGTGTGCTCTTGTATATGCTTTGCTAACGCGTTTTGCTCATTTCCTTTTTTAATATCATAAAGGTGATTATAAACCCTATCTCTTAGTCTCCTCTTAGTTAGACCTACGTAGAATGCATCACAATTCTCACAGGTTGCAAGGTATACAAGATTGGTGCTATCACAATTAGAGTAACTAGTTGGCGTAAACATATATAAGCCTTCTGGATGTTTAAAAAGCTGCTTCTTAGAAATGTATGGACACATGTGACAATGGCCACAAGGATAGGTTCCAGTTTGAGGAGGTTTAGTAATACTGTGTGGGTTGCTTTTTTCTATACAAAGTAGTTGCTTAAGATTGTTGCAATTCTTGTAACTAAATCTGGGATATTCACCAACAATGGTCTTTGTGAAAGGATCCATAATAAGTATGTTCCAATTTTTACTGATTACCTTCCTAAGAGAAACGATATCACTAGTATATTTCATAGTGAATGACAACTTCTCTGTAAATCTACCATTCGTAGGTTATCTGTTAGGAAAACCTGCTTTGCACCACAGTTTACATTATCAGTATCTGTTATTGTGATATCAGTCATCTGTTCTTTACATTTTTTAATTAGTTTATTACTATAACCCTCTTTCCCTGAATAGTAATTCTAGTTTTTCTATTTCAGATAAAAAAACATCATTATCACAACAAATCCTAGCTATTCTATTAAATTGACTTTTGACAATTCCTGGGAAGGTATGTCTGGGATGCATACTTTCATATTTCAATAAGGTGTTTCTCCAAGTCGGTTTTCTATAAAGAGAGGTATTAATCATTCCATTAGCACTAAACTTCAAAGTTAGGTCCAAAAAATGAACCTGTTCTTGTGAGGTTTCAACAGTGAACCTCAGAAAAGAGCTAGTAATTTCTATATCTTTAATGAATTGAATGCAGTCAGCTTTGTTTCCTTCCCAAATAATAAGGACATCGTCCACAAATCTTTTATACAATTTAATGTTGCTGTATTGTCTATGTTTAAACAGAAAATTCCGTTCCCATTCATGAACAACAAGATTTGCATAACTATTCGCACAGGGGGTGCCCATGGCCACCCCCATTTTTGTAAATAGTATTTGTCCTTAAACATAAAAATATTATTATTAAGTACAAGTTCTAATAACTGGTTAATTAAGATTTGTCTATTATTGCTATAATGGGAGCATCTCAACAGAATCTCTCTTATGGCTTGAAGTCCCAGTTCATTCGGAATGCATGTAAACAAGTCTTTTACATCCATAGTGACTAATAAATAGTTACTAATATCTTTTTCTAATCTAAATCCCTTCAAAAATTGTATTAATTGATAAGAATCTATAAGAATATTAGGAACTTCATTAACAATAGACCTTAGGAGGTGCTCTACAATGATGAGATGGTCGAGGTACTCCACCTCTCACTAGAGACAATGGGTCTCATAGGCACTGGCAAAATATCTTTGTGTATCTTAGGTAAACCCTTGATAATAGGAATAGTAGGGAACTCAACAAGAAAATACTCATATGTTTCACAGCTAACTTGACCACACATTAATAAATCATAAAGGTCTTCTTGTATTTTTTTAATAGTGTTTTTAACATAATCACTTGTAACAACTTGATAGGTGCTGTTGTCTGAAAGGAGAGAGGTCATGGTGGCTTCATAATCAATTGTATTAAGCACTACCACGGCCCCACCCTTATCAGCTGGCTTGATGGTAACATCAGCGTTTCGTTTTAATCCAATGAGTGACTTGTGTTCATTTTCAGTGATATTAAAATAACTACATCTTTTCCGATTCATAGCAAAAAATTCATAAAAATCTTGCTCACAAAGTTTCATGAAACATTCTATATTATGAGGAATGATCGGCATAAAACTGCTTTTGCATTTAAAAAAATGTTTTAAAACATCAGTTTGCATAACCACTTTATCTTTAAAAAACACTTTCAATGCTACATTGCGACAAAATAACCTAAGGTCTGTCAAGACATCACTTAATAGACTAGTTTGTGAAGGAATAAAATTAAGACCTTTGTTAAGAAGTGAAATATCAGACTCAGTGAGTACTAAGTCAGACAATTCTGAGTTAGCAACATCTTATGTTCTCATTTGCTATGAATTTATTGGTCATTTAATACCTTGAAGCACCTGTATGGCAGACAAATTGCTACGCCTGAAGTGAAGGTACGTAAGGAAGGTACTGTAAGTAAGAATGGGATTCACTATTCCAAGCATGGCTGATGTCATTAAACATGATTTCATGTATACGACATAAATATACTTCATGTTATTCTAAATCTAGAGTATATAATTTTGTTGGATAGGCAAAGTTTGTGGAGAAAATGAATCAGAATGCCTGTGGAGCAAAGTTTTAAGATTGGGTATTTTAGGTAAAACTGAATTAAGTCTCTAGATTTTGATTCAAGAGGTTCTGGGCTAACATAAATGGTGGTCATATAGTTGGCCAGGTTCAGTTTGAAACTATATAATACAAGCTAAATAATTCATACACGTATACATGTGTATATACATAGAAAAGAGTAAATATATATTTTGTTCTACTTAAATTATTCTGCATAGGTGGTACATTTGTGATAGAGTAATTATGTTTCTAAGTTACCGAGACTTAGGTCTGTGCAGAGTGAATTTACCTACAGAAAGATAGCTGTAATATAGTATTTTTTTAATTTGTAATGTGTTAAACAGCTAACATCCCTACACAGAGTTAATCTAGTTACCATGAAGTGTAACAATAAATAAAGGCATAGCATCTTTCAGCCTCATTCCTGGGAATGACTCCTTATTGAAGGCATGACATGAGCCTCATATTTGTGAGTCCTGCCACTGTGAAGAATAAAGTGAAAAACACTAACAACAAATCTTGAAACTCACTATTATTCACTATTGGTCAAATTTCCCTTAGTAGTATAAATACCACCTAGGGTCTCCTCTGAAAAGAGGTCACTAGCCTAGTGGAATTAAACAGGTCAACAAAGGTGAAGTAAAATAAAGAAATTTAGTTACAGAATTTTTGCAGGAATGTATTGTCCTTCCCAAAACATGAAAGTGGGCCTCTGATATTCATATATGCCAACTCCCAAGATCTTTGTATCTTAGAAAAAAGTTAATATTTTAAGGTAGTACAGTCCTACACTTTCTTTTTTTCATATTTAGTTTTACATATACATTATTTGCATTTGCTGTTTTCATACTTTCAGTAGGATTCCCCTGGAAACAAGTAAATTATGGCTATTGTAACAAACAGGCAATGACATATACTAGTTCTTGATAGTTATAGCCCAACTTTGTTCCTTTCTTATTAGATCATCATTAAATATAATGATTCCTATGACATGTATCTCACTAAGCACCTAAGCTAACAAAAGAGACTTCATCATTTCATCACTAATTCCTATTGCCCTTCGCTAATCAGATAGACTAATAGCCTTATCCCTATAATCATTCTCTTATAGGCTCCTAAAATGCTGATGTTGTTTGTATTATTAATAACCATCCCCATATTGACACCATCCCCCACTCTGGAATTATAGATAAACTCACTAAACTAGGTATAAATCCCTATGTCACAAGATGGGTTGCCAACTGGCTCACTGACAGAACCCACACTGTGAAAGTAGCAGACTCCAAATCCAGCTTCAGACCAGTGACAAGTGGAGTACCACAGGGTTCAGTCCTGGGTCCTCTCCTGTTTGGTATCTACTTCTCTGAAGTACAGGCCAACACAGAAGGTCTTTGGCTAACGCAGTTCACAGATGACTGCAAACTAGGAGCCATAATCAAAACTCCAAAAGATGTGGACATCCTACAAAAGGGCCTTGCTGAGACAGATGCCTGGTGTCAAAGCCATGGCCTCAAGCTCAATGCCAAAAAGTGCATTGTCATTCCTTTTGGTAAAAACTCCCATGAACTACCACATAGGTGGTAGTCTACTTAACACCAAAAGTGTGATAAGAGACCTTGGGACACAGGTGGACAGTAGTCTCTCCTTTGATAATCACATTGCCACAGTAGTCAGGAAATCCTTCTATGTGGCACACCTCATCACAAAAGGTTTCTCATCCAGGAAAAAGAGGTCATTGTTCCCCTCTACTCATCACTCATTAGACCCATTATAGAGTACAATGCCCCTTTTGGTATGTACCTCACAAGACATCTACAACAACTGGAAAGGCCACAGAAATACCTCACAAAGAGGATTACTGGCCTCAAAGAGATGCCCTATGCAGACCGTCTCAAAAAACTGTAGCTTTACTCCGTTGCATACCACCTACTCAGAGCCGATCTCTGCCTAACACACAAAGCTATGTCAAACCCAGAGGTTTTAGACATGCTCCACTTAAAGAAATCCCAATCCCTACGAGCTACACGCTCTAGGGACCTAAACCTCGTCACCACAATAAACAGAACATGCTGGAGGGATAGATTCCTGTCCCAGAGACTTCCCATACTCTGGAACAAACTACCTATCTATATCAAACAAAGCTCCTCATTAGCACTGTTCAAGAAAAATTTTGATGATTGGATGGGAGATAGGAAATTCACCCCGGGGATCACTTCTGTGGCTCTGCTTGACAGTGGCACAGGAAAATAACTTTCTTGGGTGGCGAAAGCCAGGGTACCTTTGGCTAGGCTTATATAGGCCCTAGGGCCAATAGCCTAGTACCTACCTATGAACCTATGAACCTCCCAGTCTTTGAACTCCTTCACCCAAATAGTATTGGTGGTAAAGTAAACCCACTATAGCAACCTCATTAAAAGTACTAGCTGGCAGGATAGGTACTTAATTCAGCATTTCCCCAGTTCTGGAATAGTGTCTTCTTATATATCAAGCACATTGCTTCCTTCAGAGCCTCTAAAACTGATCTAGGTGATTGGAGGAGTCATCACAAATTTTCATCTTAGATATGTGGCATAATAAATTTATTGGAGGGAATTATTGATCCCCATCAATATTGGTTGATGGCTGAACTTAATGTTCTTCTTGGCCATGAGCTTAGTTAGAAGATATGGACCTATAACAGTTAATTGCATTGGTAGGTTGAAGTTGATTTAATTAATTTTACCCATCTACTTATTCCCAGTGTTATATGAGGAAGATTCAAGGGTCAACTAACCATATCTTCTAAGTCTGGTGAGTCCCTCTTTTAGCCAGATATAACTTTCTTGAAAACATAATTCAAGGTAAATTCTTTTTAAGGTATTGAAAGGGTTGTAAGAACTATAGGACAAACTTCTGAATAACAGCATCAGTGCATGAAAGATTGAAAACAGTTAATTGAAGTTTGACAACAATGAAAGCAACACTGAATTTCCATACGTCTGTCACCTACTACATAATTATTTCATCTCTAAGGTCACTAAACTGTTTTTTTTCTAATGTTTTACATTGAGTTGGCCACTTCTGTCCAGTGACCCTGAAGCTTCAATCCTATATTAACCAATTTTTTCCTCACAAATCTGTGTGTTTTAGGTCACTGAGAGAGTAATGTGAGAGCAAGGCTGCACCTTATTGCTGTCATCGAGAGCGGGCTAGGAAATTCTTTTTATGATCCTGATATTTCCCCTCCCCCATTGACTAGAAAATGGAGTGCAGTACTGGCTTTGCTAGATGCAATGCAAATGTGCACTTGAACAGGCATGCACATACACTGTTTTGTAGACTTTTCTCTTCAGAGTCAACTAATAAAGTTTTACGATCCTGGATGTTTCCCCAGGTGGAGGTCTTTGGTATAATTGCACAATACTCTAACCCTGGGATGAGTGAGCCTATGGAGTCACTTTCTTACTCCATTAACTCTCCATTCAGAGCCTCCAGTTTCCAGACCACTAGTCAAACCTGCTTGTCTGAGGCGCAGTTGGGACACAAACCTGTAAACTATGCAGTGAGCTCCAAGACTGCATAAACTTGGAGAAGAACATTTTTTTTTACTAAAAAAGAACTTGTGTAGGATTTTGAAAACAGAGTGACTGTTTTCACTCCTTTTTGTGTCACTGTACATATGGCATTCCATCAATATTGCTGTGGAAAGTTTGACTCATTTAATAGGACTGTATAATCCATCAATGTTCAGACAGCAGATAAACATTTTCAGACTGCTGAATATTTGTACATAGATAATCAATTCTTTATACAGAAACTGTATTAAGAAATATTGTATAAAGAGAAAATAATTCTGTGGGATTTTGAATTTCTTGTTGCAAGAGGAAGAAGTGATCAATTATATTATACAGACAGACATGCATACTGGTTAAAGTGTTTACCTTACAGACACAAGGTGCAGGGTTTGATTCTCACATGGGAAAATTGGCTAGGATTAAAATGGCTCACAAGGGCAGTTAGCCTAGTATATTCTATGAACTTGGAAATTGTAACTCATGTAATAAAGCCACATAACTTTTAAGTAGGTTAGAACATTTGCATGCAAATCTTAAATTCAGTATACAAGTTAAAAGAAAGCAATTCTGTACAAATGTGGCTTTGAGAATAACTTCTAAATTATCCAGAAAGTACTTTTTAAGAAAAATTTTGGCATACATTAATCAGAGAAGCAAGCACTGGATGGCAGAGGGGATTCTGCAAAAAGGTTAATTCATGTGAGTTAAAGAATGGTTTAATTATGCAGAGTAAAGGGATGAAGTTGGGTAATGTTAATATAGTTTCACCGCTTTCTTGGATTTTAGGAGAATGAGCATGGTAGTCAAAAATATCATTTCAGTTTTACTGTTGTTATATTTTTACTTATTTGCTAACCAGGCAAGTCCTCTACACACATGTGTTTGTATTTCGGGGAGATCCAGGACCACTTTCTTGTTAAATGACTTGCTTATAGTCACCCAGATTCACAACTTGTGACCGATAACATCAAACATTGGACTACATGAAGAGGCTTGTTTGAAGGCCATAGCTTTAGGCTTGTTTGTTAAAGCATCAACCACTTCTGTCAGTGTAAATCAGAATTCCACATAAAGTAGTGACATTGGAAAACTGTGTGTTAAGTGCTAGATATGTAGAATCAGTGAGAATGGTTTTCACATTAGCAGTCTGTGATTGTGATGGCATTTACAAGAACAACTACAAGGGGATCCATCCTTCCCAGCTTACTATACGCTTCCCATATTCTGAAAAACATAATTACCACTACCATTAGTAAATTGGAGAATATCTAAAACCAAACATTGGTCTTTGTTGATATTCTTCATGTTTCACTGTTGCAGTCATTACATTAGGGTAATCTGCTTGCAGGTTGCCCTCAGTCGGCCTGAATAACAAAGTCTTGGGTCCTCCATCGGTTGCTGTCCCTTCTTCCATGACGTCAGGTCATCACGGGTATAAAACATGCAGCCGATGCCATTACATCAATCTTTCTTGCAGTGCAGTGCCCCAAGCAGAAGCAGTTTGCAAGTGCCGGTCAGCCGACTCCTGAAATTTTCGTTTTCGAGTTTCATAACCGAAGTCTTCAACTAAAAGCTAAGTACCCTGTTGGGGAAACATTTTATTGCACCTTATTGATGTCAGTAAAAGTTAATAATTGCATTACTTGTGGAATGCAAATACCTCATAAAGATTTTCATTCGTACTGTATTCCTTGCCTAGGCCCTGACCATGACGTACCTTGCTGTCGGTTTTGTGCTTTATTTAATCAGCGCACTATCTGTCATCGGTATATTTTTGCTTCTAAATATTTCGGTTCTCGGTTCAGTTATCCAGAAATGCATCGGTTAGCCATCCGACTACCGGGATTCCGGAAAAAAAAAGCAAAGATAAAGACAGAGACAGGCCGCCGAGGTCCAAAACTGCTGACGACGCTTCTCCTAAGCCAGTAACCAGTTCGTCGGTACTCAGTGAGGTGCTTTCGCAGCCCCTGATACCTGCTACTTCTGATTCACAGGCCTCTACTCAGAGCCGTTTGGAGTCCGGTATGCCGCAAGATACTTCAACTATGGAACCTGCGGATGTCTCTACCTTGGATGGGTCCAGAGCCGCTGTGCAGGCACCGGCTTCTGAGGGTGTATTCAAGCCTATGGACTTGCATATTAAATCGATGCCTCCTTCATTACTAAGGCCTAAATCTTGATCCATGTCTAAAAATCTAAAGCCCAGGCCACATGCTCAGGCCCCTATGCCTAAAAAACAAATGATAAAAATGGCCGAAGATCTAATAACTCTAATCAGGGGTAACCAACCCCCCCTCTAAGAGGTAGGGCTGAGCTTGATTATGAATCTTCTGATCAGGATAATGTTTCTTCTGACTCTTCTGATGACCTGGATTTGTCCTTGCTTACTTATGAGGATTCTCATGTAGAAGATTCTATTCCCTCTGCTTCCCCTCCTGAGGATTTTTCTTTTGGGGAAACCTTACGTACTCTAAGGGAGCATTTTCACTGGGAAAGCCAGGAATTTTCTGATTCAAAAAAGAGGCTTAGGGATTTCCTTCTTCTACCTCAGCATAGGCCTTTGGCTATTCCTCCTGTACTAGACATTGTTGATGATGTTTTCTCGGAATCCAGTTTGGCCCCTGATTCCCTGCCTCCTGCTCCTAGTAAACCTGACAGATACTACAGGGTTCCTGAGTCCCACAAGTTCTTTTTCAAAAATCCTATTGCAGATCCAGAGACTATTTCTTAGGGGCCCAAGGGCATTAAGGTTTCTACTGCTAAAAATCCTACCCCTTCTGATAGAGACTCCAGAGCGCTGGATAGATGGGGTAAAAAAGTTTATACTTCAGCAACCTTGACAATTTGAGCTTTAAACTGCCAATTTCATATGTTAAAATATCAGCAACATGTCATTGGACTGCTTAAACAGAAAATGATGTTGATTCCTGACTGTGTGGAAAATAAAGATTTACAGGATTTAATGCATTCTGCTGAACAAGTTGGAAAACATACTTTGCAATGTGGTTTTGATTCTTTAGAGGCCTCTTGCAGGGCTGCTGTTACTGGGTCTGTGCTTAGAAGGCATGCTTGGCTTAAGGAGCAATCTTTGCCTGATCATGTTAAAGCTAAATTGTCGGATGTTGCTTTAAATCAGGCCCACCTGTTTGGCAACAAGGCTGAAGAAGTTCTTAAAAAGATGGAAGATCAAGCTAAATGCATGCTAACTGTTAAAGATTTTTTACAAGTACAGCCTCCTAGATTTAGTAGGCACTAGCCTACTAAGAATTGGTCCTTTCCAGCCCCTTCCAGGTCTTCTCAAGCCAAACCCAGGCACAGCAAAAACCTCAGGTTTCAGTCCCAGGGGACTGTCAGAACTAAGCAGTGGGGGGCCTCCACTTCCAAATCTGGGAATAACAAGACACCCCCCCTATGGTAAACAGTCTCAATGACTTCCTTTTAAAATTTACAAGCACTTATCTTCTGACTTCCCCTTTGGGGGGAAAGATTGCTCTTCATGCAAAGAACTGGGAACTCATAACCCAGGACAAATGGGTATTAAATATAGTGTCCCAGGGATACAGATTTCTTTTCTACACATTGCCAACACCAAATAGGTGGCCAGACTTACCCCCAAATCAGTGGGCAGAGGCTCAAAAACAAGTACTTTCTCTCTTAAGCATGGGGGCTATTCAACTGGTACTAGAAGAGGAAAGGGACAAGATTTCTACTCCAGACTTTTCCTGGTACCCAGAAAAGACAAATCATGACGTCCAATCCTGGACCTGTCTACTCTAAACACCTTTCTGGAGATTCAAAAATTCAAGATGCTGACTCTTCACCAATTACTTCTTATGCTAGGCAAAGATGCCTGGTTGACAACACTAGATTTAAAAGAAGCATACCTGCACATCTCAATCAGGGAATCTTGCAGAAGATACCTACGCTTCAAAGCAGGCTACATGCATTTTCAGTTCTCTGCACTGCCCTTTGGCTTGTCTACTGTGCCCAGGGTATTCACAAAGTGCCTGGCTCCAGTTATTACATTTTGCAAGCAAAGAAGTATTCCAGTATCAACATACCTAGATGTCTAATTCAGGCAGAAAGCCAGGGCATACTTTTGAAACATCTGGCATTTGTAAAAAGGATTCTAACTTGTCTGGGGTACACCATAAATGAAAATAAATCACAACTGGTACCCTGTCAACAAATTACATTCCTGGAGCAAGCTTGAATACAACTTCCCAGATGGCTTACCTCACATCAGAAAAGCAAATTCATTTGATAACCTACTTCAAACAAGTGGCCACAAAAACCCTGAATCTGGAAGACAAATACTGCAAGCCTTCGGGTTCATGGCCTCCTGCATTCTTCTAATTCCATATGCAAGACTGCATATGAGGAAACTACAGTGGTATCTAAAAAGCCTATGGAGTCAACATTCTCACAGCCTAGAAACAATGATTCCTATCATACCTTGCCTACGCCTAGAGTTCCTCTGGTGGGCAGAGGCCTGTCACAAAAACAAGGGACTACCATTCACAATACCCCCTGCGATCCAAACCCTAACAACAGATGCATCAGACTATGCATGGGGAGCTCACCTGGCAGGGAAGTGCATTCAGGGCAAATGGAACCCAAGTCAAATGCACCTGCATATCAATCAAAAAGAAATGTTAGCTGTACAGAATGCTCTGACAGCCTTCAAGGACTACATTCTTCCAGGCCAACTAATGGTAAAGACGGACAACACCACGGTTATGTGGTACATAAACAAGCAGGGGGGTACACATTCCTACCCTCTCTGCAGACTAGCCATGGCATTGTGGAACACAGCCTTGAGCTACCAAGTGCACCTACAAGCTCAATTCCTGCCAGGAAAACTAAATGCACTGGTAGATGGACTAAGCAGAAACCTCATGGACCCACACGAGTGCAAACTGGAACCAAGAATTTTCAACATGTTGACAAGTGAATGGGGGAGCTCAGACATAGACCTATTTGCCTCCCTCCAGAACTACCAATTGGACAAGTTTTGCACAAGGACTCCCCATAAACAAGCCTGGAAAGTGGATGCTCTGTCCTTCAGCTGGAAAAACCTATCAGTCTGCACCTTCCCCCTGCTGCCCCTGACCTCCAAAGTTCTACTAAAAGTCAAACAGGACAAACCAAGGATGATTTTGATTGCTCCAGACTGGCCGCGCCAACACTGGTACCCCCTCCTGTGTGGTGTGTCACAGTTATCTCCATGGCAACTGCCTTAGATCCCTTCCCTGCTGTCTCAGCAGGAGAACCAGATTCTGCACCCTCAGCTTCCAACATTGAATCTTGCAACCTGGCTAATTACTTAAACTCACCTTTATCATCCCTCAGCAAACCTGTGATGGATGTCATCTTAGAGGCAAGGTGGCCTAGTACTAGAAAATCTTATGCTGAAAAATGGAAAAGATTCTGTGCCTGGAACCAATCTCAAGGGATGAGCACAGCAGTGCCCAATTTACCTCAGATTTTGCAATACTTAACTGAGATGCTTCACAAGGGCCGGTCTTTTTCCTCTATTAAAATCCACGCCTCAGCCATTTCAGCTCATTATAACACAGAACCTCCCCTCTTCTCTCAACCTCTGCTCAAGCAGTACCTCAGAGGGGACAAAAATTTGAGACCACCCAGGACAGCTCCAACTCCTGCCTGGGACCTTAACTTTGTATTGGAGAAACTCACTCTACCTCCTTTCAAGCCAGCTGCTACTGCAGACTTAAAATTTCTTTCTTGGAAAACAGCTTTCCTTTTAGCAATCACTTCAGCTAGAAGGATATCTGAATTACAGGCCCTTATGGCAGTGGAGCCTTTCATCACCTTTCATGTGGACAGGGTGTCACTCAGGACCAATCCATCCTTCATGCCCAAGGTGGTATCCAGTGTGGCTCTTAATCAGTCCATTCATTTGCCAACCTTCTTTCCCAATCCACAGAACAAAGGGGAATGGATTCTGCATTCCTTGGATGTGCACAGACAACTTAGATTCTACTTGGACAGGACTAAACCTTGAAGAAAATCTGAACAACTGCTGGTAGCATTTACTGCAGGGGCAGAGGGGAAGGCTATTTCAAAACAAACCACTTCTAAATGGATAAGCCATTGCATTCATTTCTGCTATAAGCACCATGGAAAACCTATCCTCCAGGGGATCAGATCTCACTCCACCAGGGCTGCATCTACCTCTGCAGCCTTTCTCAGAGGTGTTCCTACCAGGGACATCCTAGAAGCTGCTACCTGGAGTTCTGTACATACTTTCATCAAGCATTATAATTTGCCAATTTTCTCTAAATCCAGAGCTGGCTTTGCCTCTGCTGTCTTGCAGGGCCTTATAGCTGGCCCTAATGCTATATAAACTCCTCCTTCCAACCATAGCTTTGGGAATCTACCCAAATGTAATGACTGCAACAGTGAAACACGAAGAACATAGTACAGTTGTGTACACTTACCATAAATGTAGATGTTTGAGTGTATTCACTGTTGCAGTCCTGGTTACCCTCCCTCCAGCCCCCTAACTTCTTCTGGCTATACCTCTACTTTCCTTTACTATGCTTAAAAGCCTTTTTGGTGTATTTGCTTTTTGTTGGAGGTATACCTTTGTGTTTATATGTTTATTTGCTCCCCATTAGGGGGGCACCTGACATCTGGGGCAAGAAAATCTGATGTAATGGCATCGGCTGCATGTTTTATACCCCTGATGACCTGACGTCATGGAAGAAGGGACAGCAACTGATGCAGGACCAAAGACTTTGTTAATCAGGCTGACTGAGGGCAACCTGCAAGCAGATTACCTTAATGTAATGACTGCAACAGTGAATACACTTGAACATCTACATTTATGGTAAGTGTACACAACTGTACTTTCTACAGCCTTCCTACTCACAGTACTATAAATGCTTATTAAAATGGACCTGGTTGGAATTGCATAACCTACTTCAAGGCAGTTTAACCAGTATCAAATAGAAGAGCTACAAATGATACAGCACAAGTGTTCTGGTGTGAAATGCCAAATTCCAAAAAATATTGTGATTTTGTAGTATTCACATAACAAAAACAAACAACAACAACAAATCAATAAAAGAAAAAAATTGAAAATAATTTTCCCCACCCATGCTTTTTAAAAGTGCATAGTTTCAGGCTTTTAAGTCCCTGATCATACAGAAACGTTCCTGGTTCTAGCTATGGAAATTGATCAAAGTTGTGATGAGATTTTATTTCATCCCTGGGCCTAGTTCTTGCTATAGACCATTTGGTCCAATTGGATCTCTCCAGGTCAGTACTGGATATAAGGAAGCTCTCCACCAGATGGACATAATCTGCTGTGAAAATTCTCCATTTCAATGCAGCACCTTATATTTCCCAGTTCATAGGCTCATAGACTTAGTGAGCAAACTCAAGTCCTGTTGGCCAGTAGGGAGCTTAATACCCTAGTTCAAGGGGTTCCTTTTGACATTGGATTGACTTAAGATGCAAAGCTTTCATATTTCATAGTATAGTCAATAATAACTTTTCTTGGGACTGAGTGCCCCCTTGTGTTCAAGTAAACAGCAGGGTAATGTAAGACATGGGTTTCAAAAACTAAGGGGCTCTTTTATGCTCTTATTGTCAGGCATAGGCCTCCTCTGAGAAGGCAATAAGATATAAAGAGAGAGTTGCTGAAGTATTTGGTTATATGATAAAATTTAAAGTCCTTCAGTTTTCCATGAGAAGTTTTGCAGTGTTGTTGAGTATGTTTTCTTTTTTTATGAGTATGCAGTTGTAACTCAAAAGCTAAAATGCACACTTGGTAGGAAGGTTTATGTGTGTATAAAAGAGAGTACACAAATGAAATGAGTTAATGCTCATTTCTGTGAATCACTTATGCTTGAATTTAGTTTTATATAGTGTAGATAAGCAGGAATTTGCAATGCTATTGTTTGAATGAAAAAATGGGGTTATGAATAAGTGCAAGACTCTGTTATAGCAGCTGGTGTGAATATGCACGTGTTTTTAGGTCAGGGTTAGAGTAGGGTTAGGTAAGGGGATAGAGTCAGTGTTGTGCATGTTTTGTGTTCTTTGTTCAGTGCCTTTGGTCTTGTGCAGTGGTACTGTTAGGTGATGGGTTTTTAGTAACATAATGTGTAGGCTTAGGATTAGGGGCATGAGTGAGGTTAAGGTTGTGGTTAGAGTTAAAACACATAAGTAAGGTGGGCAGGGGGAAGGCCTTACTTAATAAACTTAGTGAAAATGGGGGTTCCATATCTTTGTAAAGGACATTCATCAGTCATGTCCCAGTTTGTTTATACTAGATGCTGTGCAGCTTTTACTTCTGTCAGATAATTTTACTTTCTACACATTTAACAATATAATTCGTAGAAGTATCAAGATTTTCTCTTCTGATAGGGCAAGTATATAAATTTTTGATTTTAATTTTTTTCCATGTCATATGAATGTACATGGTGAAAGCTTGTAGTGTTAGAATGGGTCATATTTATTGGGTGGTAAATGGTGATGACGTGAGGGTTTTAATAGCCTATACATTGGGTAGTGAGTTAGTGGTTGATTTGATGTGTACGTTGAATGACATGTTGAGCTGTACTTATGGAGTGAGCATAGTAGAGCCATATTGTTTTGATGAAGGCATGATTTGATGGCTAGCTTAAAATGATGAAGTATTTGGGGCTATTTCACTATAGAAGGCAGGTTATTCCAGAGTTTGGAGGTTTAGGTGGAATAAATGGCATTGCTATAAGAGTTGTTAGATCTTTGTGTTGCAGTTAGGAATTGGTTTTGAGATCTTAGTTATCTAGGTACTAAATTAATCTAAGATGAAACACAAACAGAGAGTAAACACATTAGATATGACAGATTACATCATTATTATCTCCCAGGCATTATTACACACCGGCATCTAGCTTGCAATGCATTTAAGAGAACCTGCCGTAGTAAAAAAAATAAAATAAAAATAATAATAATGGGTTGTTATATGAGGTATAGCAGAATTCTGACATAGGTTCGTAGTTTCATAGGTTTGGTGAAGATCAATACATATTGGCTATTGAGGACCTTGATGCCCCAGATCCTATGTTGGAACTTATGGGTGTCCATGTAGTCATCCAGTTCCTTCTTGAAGGTATGAATTGATGGGTTGTGTTTAATTGTGAGGGCAATTTATCCCATAGGCTTATGAATCTTTTACATATAAATTTTTCATTTTCATGGTCCAGTTAGTATTAACTTTTATTTTGAAACAGAGTGATCTCTTCTGTTCGGGTTGCCAGAGTAGTATTCTAAGCAAAGGTTTTCAAGGAATTCTTTAATGCACAGTAGGCCAGACATAGGTCTTCTCAAGAAGGTGATATTATGCAGAGAAGAGAGAGAATTGCTGTACACTCTGATTATAAGAACAAACCTTAAAGCCCTTTGATTGTCTTTGTGAGACACTTATTTTCTCCAGTTCTACCAGATGACATGTTAGTAGCTTACAGAAAAAGGTGCAATATTGTATAAGATAAGATTTGTCTAAATGGGACAGTTACTTCTGGCATGGCTCTTGATTCCACATAGCATCAAGTGGGCAACTCTATATGCTTAGTAGATGTTAACAGATGTATGGTATCAAATGAAAGATCATTTTCTATAACATCTCCAAGGTCTTTTATTGTTTTGTTAAGTTTTCTTTGTTTTTTCAAATTCACATTTTTAAAATGTTTATTACTTAAGCACCAATATAATAAATCAATAGCCCAGTAAGCAAAAATAAAAAGATAATTAAATGATAAATAAGAAAATGGAAATGATCAGGAAATATATTAATCACTATATGTCATGTATAAGAGATACATTTTGAAGGATCTTCTTATGGTCAGCTATGTCTTCAACCTTATTAGTAAGAGGTTTCAAAGCTATGGCCCCTGCAAAGCAATGGAACTCTCACCTGAACAATTAAGCCTGGCACTTAGTGCTTCCAGCATTAAAAGGACAGAAGAGCACTGGACACTGGCAGGACAGTACCAGACAAAGACCTTCCTATTGTAAGGGGGAACAAGTCATGAAAGGCAAAGTAGAACTATATAAGACCAGTCCATATAAGAGAAATGTGTCTGAATCAGAAATGAAAGCAAATTCTGTAGAAGTGGTGTAACATGTTGGCAACTAGACAGGCTGCTCAGTTTCCAGGCTGCAGAGTTTCGCATTAGCTTCAGATGGTTAAACTCTGAGTTCAATAGCCTAAGGTTGAGGGGATTAGGGTAATCCAGCATAGAGAAGAACAGTCCACATACCACCACTGGAAGCTCTGCTGATAGAAAAAGATGCTGACATTTCTGAAAAGGAAACACAAGGACTTGACAACAGCAGACACTTAGTCCTTAAGGATGAGTCAGTCATTGAATATCACCTTTCTGGACATACTTGGATACAGCCTTCTGAGTATGTCCAGAAAGGTAAGAGGCAAAGCATTCTGAAACAGCACCATTGTACAACAGCAGTGTCTCAAATGCTCAGTCAGTTTCCCATGGCAAATGCCAAATCAAAAACTCAAGGCTCAAAACAGAAAAAACAAAGTGAGTTTCTTGCCAGAAGGAAATCATTAAAGACCGTAAATAGCACCATCTCCATATTATATCTAGACTGAAAAGAAGACTGGAATGAGTCATAGGTAAGACAAACACTCAGATATGAGTCTAGTTGGGCATATAGCACCTTTGCTGTCTTAACAATGAATGGAAGGTTTGAGGTTGGTCTATAATTATCAAGACTGTCATTAATAAGATGTTCTTCAGGACTGGAGTAACAAGTGAGATGGAAAAATTTCATGTCTGTTGATTTGATAAAGAGCCATACCCAACACCTCCAAACAAGATGTAACTAGCTTGGTGGGACAGAAATCCTTTCCACAAGTTATAGAAAGCATATGTGTAATGACACCAGTAAATCTGCCGTAATCAGAAATACTGAAATCTGAGGAGTACACTAAACTTGTATCAAGAACAAGAATGTGGACCTTCCTGTTGTCCAGTGAACATCTCTGCATGTTAGAACCAGGGTCACAACTCAGCACGATCAGTGCAAGCTTGGAGGCAAAGTAGAAATCAGCAAGTTCATTATTTTCAACCAAGAAACATGTCTATCTTACACTGCTTTGTAAAGCTAGTGCAGTGGGTTGGCAAATATCGAAAAGCTACATTTTATGACATCGAAGGCAAGTTAATTTCTATGGCATTATTCTTGTGTAAGGTCCTGTATGCCCAACCAGAGAAAGAAGTAGTGTCATTATAATTAAGGGCAATGTTCCCAAGTTGGTAGTCTGTATTTGGAAAGCCAGACAGTGGGGCCTATTTTGATGTTTGAGAAGTGATATTAAAAAGAGTGGTATTAAAAAGATCAGTCCCAGAATAGAGCCTTGTGGTACTCCACTGGTAACACAAGATGATGAGGGCAAGATGTTTCCTAGTTTTACCTGTTGTGTAAGACTATGTAGCTTTTTCTGGACTCACCATATTATTACTGCTTCAATTTTAGATCCCTTAGTATGATCTCATCATGGGATATAATGCTGAATACTTTAGACACACTGTGGTAAGCTACAAAGGCATATAACTGTTCTTTTTGGGTGGTGGTACCATTCTTAAAAATATTTTAGTAGGATGAGCATACAAGATCTACCTTTGATAAGGTTATACTGTGTTAGATAATGGAGAAGGAGGATACACATGTCTTTCTGAATGAGTTCCATAATGATTCTGTCTGTTGCATTACAAAATATACTTATGAGACTGATCGGTTTGTAATTATTAAAGTCTACGGAAGGGTTTCTCTTGTGGATTGAAACTAAAATAGATAGTTTCCTGATAACATGAAAGTATCCAGTGTTATTTATTAAGTAATGTGTCTAAATAGTATTCTAGGTAATTATGTCTCATCTGGTTTCTTGGAACTGGTGTTTCTGACCTTTATTGAAGGTGAAGGTGAAGGTGACCATTTTGGATGTAATTTGAAGTGGGATTGTATTACTGGAAAGGCGAGTGGTCAGAGTTCCTCTTTTTGTCCTGATATTTGTATGCTGCTGTGTTAGCTCTGTCTGTTGACTATGTAATGATGATGCAACATTTGTTCTAGCAGAGTACATTACATAATTAATTATCCTTTACACAACATTGTTATTTCATTGCATTCTTTTTCTTCAGATGTGGTCATCGAAGCCCTTATCATTGTCACTCATCCTGATGCCAAGTTTTACCTGGACTGGAGCTTTGCTTTTCTTGATTGTTTCATTTATTTATTTATTTTTTGGGGGGGGATGACATTGACCATAGTGTCTCAGACAGACAGGCACTACATTTGTCCTGGATCAACAGCATGATTTAATCAAATTTTTGGAGTCAACAGTTACAATTTGCTACTTTCCAAGGGCTCTCTTCCTGACAGTCAAGGATGTGGTCTCATTTTACTGATAAGTTCCTGTCCTATTCTTGGTACTGTAGTATAATTCCTCCTTCCAGTACTGAAACCCTACATCACTATTAACCGAAAAATTATTTCCTTAGTGATCTAGAACTCTTCTCCAATACTTAAACTTCCAGCCCCATTTTATTTAATTTACTGTTCCTTGTAGCCCCCCCCCCCCCAACTCCTACAACCCAGGTCCCTTTTTTGATGGTTTGTTGTTCATGTAGTCCTAGTAGTTTCCTGTTTGCGGTGAAAGAACAATCCAGCTGCTTAGCACCACCCTAAATTCCCATGCTGTTGTACTTCAAAACAAGTACTGAAACTGAACCCCCAAGAACTTCAGTGAGAATCAGCCTGTTAGCTCAATAGTCTGAAAGCAGTCCTTACACAATCCCTAGAAGAGACTCTGGAACTAGTAACAGACTGAAATATTAATGAACTAGTCCATGATATATGGATTCCAGTACACCAGAACAGTATGTATTTCATGAAAAGCATTGCAGTAATTCATGTGATGCTGAGGTGATCACCAGACTACCAGGAAATGTAATTGCATAAAATGTGATTCAGGAGTCTGAGAGGTGGTGATTGTGGTAGTGGGATTGTGTAGCTTGGTTACTAGGGTGCAACTCAGGAAAAAATACATTCTCCACACATTTGAGATGGTGTACCTTATGAGTGGGTTTCATTTCAAGTGCTCTGTCTGACTGCACTGCTTGCCCTGGTCTAGAAAAGGCCCCAATGATGGAATAAGTAAAATCAGGAACTGGTAGTTCAGGTGAGGCAAACAAAAAGTTCATGGATAGTTGTTGTTATGGAAAAGAAAAAAACATGTTCAGGGATAGGCATTGTGATGGAAAAGGCACTCTGCAGCCAGTGTGGTATAAGAAAGAATCAAGTGGGCCAACTAAGGAGCCTCAATCCTCAACACTGTCTCTGTTAAGGGAGTATCACTAAAGGAAGGGATAGAAATACACAGTTTCACTTAAGAGTAAACCAGGAACAGGTTCCAAAACTTGGGACTGGACTATATGCTTCACTCCAGGTTCCCAAATGAGTCACCACACTAACCACTTCAGAACAGTGTGTCCCAGTTCTAGGTATCTCTCAGACTCACTCTTAAATGTCTGATGTTAACACATACACTCTTGGGAAAGACTGACATAGATTTACCTGCTGTGTTTCTTTGATAAATTATAAGGTAACAGCTGCCACCAGTCAAATATCACAATACCCTTCAAAAGGGGTGTTCAGTTATATTGGGTAAAATAGATATTGAAATAAATGGTAGCATGTAACCCAAGCAGTAAGGCATTTCAGAGCGGCCCTGATGTTATCACAATAAGCATAAACACTCTCAAGTTATTAAAAGTATTCACTAAACAACCAGCCATAAAACATGATGTAAACACTGAATAACTGATTCCAATAAAAACAGAGTTTCACACACAGGAAATATTAAAAGAACACTAAAGGGAAATTTCACACTGATTTTAGAAAACTTCTAATTAGCTAACTGTAGTTCCCTGATTATCTGAAGATTAACTGCCCCTATCTAATCTAAATTAGTCAGGAAAGGAAGATTATACTCTTACTTCTGCAACCAACATGAGGAATTATGTCCACATTCCAGGCTGTTGTCTGTCCTCAGTGACTGGAATGACTACTGTGGAAAGAACTGGACTACTACTGCTGAACAGCTCTTGAAATAACAAACTGAAGAACTGACCCAGAACCTGATTTTTGTAGCAGATTTTTTAAAAGTAACAGGAAGCTACAATGAGAATTCTACTTTTTCATATTAGACTTTGAAAAGTAAACAAACAGCTGCAGTGACGATTCTATTCTCTCATCTCTGGCACACAATGACATCACATTTAGGTCAGCTGACTTTGGCATAATATACATTCAGAATTATCTTTAAAAAAAAAAACCATGTACATTTGGTCAGCCAGAAGAACACTGTTTGACATTCAAACATCCTGCATAAATCAGAGTGATATTCAAAAGACATAAACTGATTTACAAAATTATAGCTAGTCATGCTGGTATATGTAGCACAGGGTAATTTACAATTATTTACAAAACTTCAGCCAGTCATATTAGAACAGACAGCAATATCTGATATCCTCACATTTCTGCCCTCTTTGAAGACTCAAGCTAGAATTTCAAGTGATCCTGGAAAATTGTCGCTTGAGAAAAAGAGGGCTGTCTGCAAATGTATCAACCCATACTCTGTCTTGAGAATCCATTTGCATTGGCATTACTGAAATATGGACTATCTAATACAGGGGCTCCTCCCAAAGCCCTTTAAGCTTCTGGAATGCCTGCTCACAGACTGAGATCCACACTATCATATCTAGACTGTTTTCCCTTGTCAGGTCTGTGAGGGAAGCAGCTGTTGTACTATAATTGGGCATACATTTTCTATAGTATCCTGCTGTCCGTAGGAATGCTGTCACCTGCCTTTTGGTAACAGGGACTGACCACGCCTCAATAACCTCCATTTTGGCATGTTCTTGTCTAATCTTACTACTCTCTACTCTGTGTTCTAGGTAGGAGACCTCTGCCATACCCACCTGACCCTTAGTAGGCTTAATGGTCAACCTTGCCCTTTTAATTCTACCTAAGACCTCCCTGACATGTTGAAGGTACTCTTGCCAGGAATGACTATAAATGGCAATATAGTCCAAATAAATGAGAGCATAGTCTCCTGCACCTACTATATAATCTACTAACCTCTGAAAGGTTGCTGGGGCATTCTTTGTCCCAAAGGGCATCCTTATAGACTCATATAATCCCAAAGGTGTTACAAGAGCTGACCTCTGTCTAGCAATGGAAGTGAAGGACACCTGCCAGTATCCCTTGGTCAGATCAATAGTGGTCAGATACTTAGCCCCACCCAGCTGTTTTACTCATTACATCCGAGTGAGGCCTCCAGGTGCATCTGCAGTTAACTCCTACTGATGCCTCTAGGCATCAAATGTTGCCCATTCATATTTGCATCAATAATTCCAAAACCATGCCATGTAGAAGATTTTAAAAGATTTCATCTTAAAACTTACACAATGGCAAACTCAACTGCATTAATATTTGATCTCTGTCTAGTGCAGGTAAAGAAATATTAACTGTTGTTTTTATGATATTAATTTATATAGATATAATTTTCACATTTTTCTAAATATTTCAACAACTAAGTACCACGGACATAACTCCTTAGCCTCATATGAAACCTCTCAGCTGGATCACTAAAATGCTGCTGACAGTATGTGTGTAACTTGAGTGGCTACTGAGATATTGAGTTGTTTACAAAATATCACAAATGTAATAGGTGCTGTGTTTACTGTGATTTACAAAATTTATTTTAAGACCTAGAACCTAAAGAATACTACCACTGTAAAAATAGTTTGCGCTGAAGAGTTTGCCATTTATACTTCTTTCATAACCCCTATGGTTCCAGAGATATGAACATTTGTTTGGAATGTGAGGACATAATTTGATTCTGTCAAAAGGCTTAGGCTCCGCCCATTGGAAGTTACAGTGCAAACTTCTGGAGCTCCATTGGAGTGAATGAGTTAAAGCTTCATCTGTTCTAGGCATGGGTTATACATCTGACTCTGTATAACTGTTTAACTTTCTGTAGTCTATGCAGAATCTTGTGCTTTGGTACCATCACTACTGGGGAGGCCCAAGGACTACTGAACTGCTAGATTACCCCCAGTTCCAACATCTCCTTTATCTCCTCCTTCAAAGTCTACTTGACTCACTCAGGCACCCTAGAAGGAGCTTCCATAAATAGGCCTTTGGGGTCCTATAGCCACATGGTGCTGCACTAGGTGGGTGCACCCAGTTTTCCCAGTGAATATGCCCTCAAACTCCTGTAACACTGTTTGCATTTCTTTAATATGAATAGTGGATAGCCGCTGAGATACTGCTACCTCTTCCACAGAAGTGTCAGTCCAAGCCACACTGAGAAGATTAATCACCAGATCCCCTCAGACTCCTCCTGTCATCCACCGCAAATACTCAGCACCAGGGTCTCCATATAATTTTTTCATCATGTTAACATGGTACAACTTATATGCCTGCCTCCTGCCTACTATGTTTACCAAGTAGCTAACATCACTAATTTACCTTACCACTTTGAAGGGTCCTTCCCAAGCTGCCTGCAACTTATTGTGTCTAACAGGAATGAGCACCTTAACCCGTTGTCCCACAGTATACTGTCAGGCTTGAGCCGTCTTGTCATACCAAACTATCTTCTGCTGTTGGGCTACTGCCAGGCTCTCTTGGGTCAAACCCATGAGCTCCATAAGCCTTGTCATAGACTCCTTGTGGGATTCACACTCACCCTCCCACTCATCACAAATCAAATTTGAAGGCTCCCTCACTCTATGCACATAGCAACTCAAAGGGTGAAAAGCCTGTAGATTCCTGAGGTACTTCGCTGTATGCAAATAGTAAGTGGGGCAAATATTTGTCCCATTCCCTTTTAAACTGATCTGCAAATGCCCATAGCATAGTCTTTAATGTAGAGTTTAACCTCTCCACAAGACCATTAGTCTGGAGATGGTAGGGGGTGGATTTTAGATTCTTCACCCCACAATGCTTCCACAGACAGGCCAGTAGGTCTGACATCAAGTTTGCATCTCTGTCAGTCAGTATCACCCTCAGAAAACCTACCCTGCTAAAAATTTCTGATAAAAAAAATGTGCCACTTTCTCTGCCTGAATGGAGGTCGCAGGCACTGCCTCAGGTTATCTAGTAGCATAATCTACTACTGCCAGGATATACTTCTTCCCTGTAGAACCTGGCATACTCAGAGACCCCACGATATCCATAGCTACCCTCTGAAATGACTTTTGAATCACAGGCAAAGCCATCAATGGAGCCTTGACCTTATATTCTGCCTTGCCTACCTTTTGGCACTGCTCACAGGTCCTGTGGTACCCTGTTACATCCTTTGCAATCCCAGGCCAGTAAAAGTTCTGCCTAATTCATCTCTCAGTACTCTTTATGACCTGCAAAAGGAATGTCTTGGGCCATGGTTAGAAGTGCCAGATGGTAGGCTGTGGGCACTGCCAACTGCTGTATTACCTCACCCTGAAGCCCTCCCTCAGGGGTCCATTTTCTGTACAGTAACCCTTTTTCCAGTACACAGACTGTGTCTTTCCTTGAGCATCAGAAGCCTCTTTAGCTACCTCTCTGAAAGCTCTTAAAGTAGGATCCAAAAGCTGAGCCTGTCTCAACTCTGTCTTCGTAACCTCTCCCAGCTCCCCTTCCACAGGAAGCCTAGTACTTTCTGAAAGTGGTGCCTCACTGTCAGCCTGGGTACTACCACTCATCTCTGTCCTTGCAGTCACCATGTCCATGGAAACACCAGTACCTACCAGCAGCTGTGGTTTACCTTCAGGCTCACTGCTACAAGGTATCTCAAACCCGAAATAACCACATCATCAGCCCCAGCTTCAGGCATACCATCTGTCTGGGTCCCACCAGGCTACCAGACCTACATGCCTGTCTCCAATCTTGACTGCATGTAACTGCATGCACACAAGGTACTACATTATCAAAGTAATTCCCTATTAAGACATATGCAGGGATATCCCCAAACACACCTATCTGCTTGTTTCCTTTCCAGCCTTCCAGCAAAAGTTGTTTGGAATGGGGCCCCACCCAAAACTATGACTGGTGTGGACAGCCCAAGCAAGTATTGCTTGTTTAACCACTGCAGGCCTCACAAATGTTATATCAGAAGCTGTGGTGATAGTTTGGGACCTCTTTTGTTTCCAGACAATTTACCACTGGCATTCTGTCATTCCCACTTGCTGGCTTCCTCACCTTTTATTTCTCACCTTGCTTCAATGGATATTTGTATAGTACATGGCCCCTTTGATTACATTTGCAACATCTAATCCCTAATCCTGACTGTGTACTTGAACTAGTGGCTTCCCCTGTTACTGGTGAACTCTGTTGGAGTGGGTTAGGCTGCCCCCCCATGCTCTCCCTTATGTCCATGTGCAGCACTGGGCATCCCTTTCTTATGCAGTGGTGCCCTGCATGCCAAATACTAATTTGCAGAGTTACACTCTTGGTCTGCCAACCAGATCCTCATGTCCTCAGGCAAAGTTCTGAGAGCTTGTTCCCTCACCAAAAGGTCTGCCAGTCCTTCAAAAGTGGTGACCTGACATCCAGTCACCCATCTGTGAAAGTAAGTACTTATCAGCAATGTAATCACATGCACTTTCATCTGCCTTGCATCTATGTTCACAGTTTTTTTTCTATATATTTCAGGGGTTTAATCTGAAATAATCAAGTAAACATTGTTTTACACTATTGTAACTCAGTCAATATCAGACAGTTTGGCAATTGCATTGACAGCTGTACCATGGAGTAAGGGGGTCAGGAACCGCACCAGAGTCCTCTGCCAACATTATACTATTTACATACCCTCTCAAATATATAAATACAATTATCAAAGTAATCTCCCTCCCTGTACTGAGGAAAAAGTTTACTGACCTTTATGGCTTCTGGGGTTTGGTCATTCACTTCTCCATTACCTCCATGGCCCTGTTGAAAGGTTAGACGCTCCTTTCCATGCTGTCTCTGCCTCTCATTTTCTTCAGCTTCCATCTCCAAATGCTCGGTCTGCAGTTTCTTTTTATGCAGATGCTGCTACTCCTTCTCCCTCTCCTCAGCCTCTAAATGTCACAGCTCATACTGATGCTGCTTCTCCTCAGTCTCCAGTTTGTCTCTTTAATTCCAGATGGATTTTTAAGTCCTCTGAAGAAAAGGTGAACTGCCCTGTTTGTGAAGACTGCACATCCACAACACCAAACTGGGTATCCTCCTAGCTGCTAGTCTGCTCTGTGGCTGTGACTAAGGCTGAGATCATTGCTTCCTTAGTCAGGTTGACATGTAATTGTCCTTGGGCTTTGCACACCTTGGCCAACTGGTTCCTTGTCAGCTTGCTATAATCCTCTGCTGACATCTTTGCCTGCTGTCCCTGACTACTAAACTGACTAAAAAATGAATAAAACTGTTGTGACAATGAAACTCTGTATGTTTACCTTGCGCCTATCAAGAGTGCACATCTTGGTGACAACTACCAACAGGCTACTAAAGCTCAATTAAAATCCAACACCAGTGACACCAATTTGTGACAAGCCCTCTTCACCCTGGGGCAGTAACTACAGAGTCTCAATCCTCACCACTGTCTCTGGTAAGGGAGTGTCACTAAAAGCAATTTCTCATAAGAGTACAACGAGAACAGGTTCCAAAACCTGGGACTGGACTATATTCTTCACTCCATGTCCCCAAATGAGTCTCCACACTAACCACTGCAGAACACTGTCCCAATTTTAGGTATCTGGCACACTCACTCTTAAGTGTCTGATATTCACACATACAGTCTTGGGAAACACTGACACAGATTTATCTGCTGTGTTTCTTTGTCCAAATTACAAGTTACTGGCTGCCACCAGTAAAATACCACAATACCCTTCAAAAGGGGTGTTCAGATATATTGGGAAAAATATATATTGAAACAAATGGTAGCATATAACCCAAGCAGTAAGGCTTTTCAGAGTGGCCCTGGTGTTATCACAATAAGCGTAAACACTCTCAAGTTATTACAAGTATTCGCTAAATAACCAGCCACAATAAGAGGTAGTAAAATATTTAATAATAAATTAAAGGATTTAAAACATGTAAATACTGAAAAACTGATTCTATTAAACAACAGAGTTTCATACACACAGGAAATATAAAAACACCACTGTAGGATAGATTTCACACTGATTTTAGAAAACTTCTAACTAGCTGTAGTACCCTGACTATCTGAAGATTAACTGTCCCTGTCTAATGTAAGTAACTCAACAAGACAAGAATATATTCTTTCTTCTCCAAGCAAGATAAGGAAATATGTCCACACTCCAGGCTGTTGTCAGTCCTCAGTGAATGGAACAAGTACTGTGGAAACAACTGGACTACTACTGCTGAACAGCTCTGGAAAGTGAAGAACTGACTCAGAACCTAATTTTTATAGCATATTTTTTTAACAGTAACAGGAAGATGTGATGATAATTCTACTCTCTCATATTAGACTTTGAAAACTAAACAAACCGCTGCAGTGAAGAGTCAGCTGACTGTGGCATAACATACATTCAGAATTATCTTAAAAAATGCACATTTGGTCAGCCAGAAGAACACTGTCTGACGTTCAAACATCCTGCATAAATCAGAGTGATAATCACAAGACATAAACTTATTTACAAAATTATAGCTAGTCATGCTGGCATATGTAACACAGGGTAATTTACCATTATTTACAAAACTTCAGCCAGTCATGCTAGCACAGATAACAATATCTAATATCCTCACAATGACCATACATGCTGTGTTATGTGTTATGACATGTATGCATAGGAAACCCATTTTCTTTGTGAGGAGTAACATGTGCTAACAGACCAATGTCATATCTAGGAGTATGGCTGTGGTTTCTCTAATTTCAGTTTGGCATACGGTATTTGGAAACGTCATGCATTCTTGAGCTCGATTGTAAAAGCAGGTTCATAAACAGAGACTGACAGCAGCATGACAAGGTGTGTTTGTGTGCAACCTTTGAGGCCAAAGGTCTATCATTTTTATTTACACATCCAGACAGATCTGGTATACTGCCCTAAATATATACATTTTTTTTAAATTAAGTTAAACGATTAAGTTAATCAGTCTTTTCCTGATATTCTGTCACACTGGAATGCAGATCTGGTCATGAATGGAACAGCAGTCCATGAAGATCTCAGAGTACAGCCAGATTAAAGGTATATTCCAAAATCTTCACCTAAAAATAAATCACATTTTCATTCTTTCTAGGAGCCAATAATGGTTAATTATAGATCATCCACTTCTATAAGGAAGCATGCTCCAGACAAAGTGTCATTTCTGTCTATGCATTTGATGAATTACTGAAATTAAACTGTACTTTTCCAGGCTGCTATTTGAACAGAGCTGTATTTCAGACCAGATTTAATACTTCCTATCTACATTGTTTACAGGTAATAGGAGCTCTGCCAAACGGCACCCTGCAGCATACTATGCCACTGCACCAGATGTAGAGGAAGTTGCAGCTGTCACAGAAAAACTGAATGCAGTCCATTTACCAAAACCCAGATCAGAAAATGAAGTTTGGCAACCTCACCTCACCCTCCCTAATGATGACTTAAATAAGAAGCACAAAAATGCAGACAATGTACCACAAGCCACAGAGCAGCCAACATCAGGGTCTCGTATATCATTTTATTCTGCATCACATTTCTTCAAGCCAACAAAGGCCTCAGTGACAATGAAGACTCCTGTTAAGCCAGCGAACCCCCACCCAGTTTCTTGGGGTTTGGTCATACTTGACCCTGAAAATGACTCCCAAGTAACAGAACCAGCATCTTCAGTAACTGGTAAGGGGTTGCACAGATATGTTTATTAGCATTGTAGGTATAATTGGTGATTCATTTATTAGGTAATTTTGACTTTTTTTTTTTACTTTGCACACTGTGAGTATACACGTTTGCAGCTAAGAAGAGTGCATCACTCTAATAAGTTTACTTCTTCTTATGTTTGCCAATCTTGCACAACAGAAAGAAAATATGTAGTGAAAATGCAGTAACTAAAAACTTTTCATGTGCTAACTCAACTATTTATGACATAATTTCCAAAAATAACACTCTTTTCTTTGGATCCTTGTTACAGCTTAATTTTGAATCTGGATATTTTCCCTTCAAAATTGCTGATTAGACAAGGATGACTGCTATATATTAATGTATATTATAGAAATTTAGAAGCTTTTCGGAGAAAAGGGAAACACATGACTCAGAAACAGTAAGACCATCAACCGGAGCATTGATATTTCTTGATTTATGTCAGCAAGAAGTGTATACAATTAAAACCAAGAGAGCTATGGTTAAATCCATCTTCTCATCTGGTTTCTAAACCTCTTGCCCTGGAAAGATTCACAATGGTAACAAGTTACGTAGGGAGCACCACACTTACCTCTCCACAGCAAAAGTCTTAGCTCATTTTTGAGATCCCAAGGCATTCGCAGGCAAGCTGAAACATAAAATCCTTCCAATGTGCCCTGGGCTGCATTAGAGCCTGTTCCAAGCACCACTCCTCTCAACCCAGAAGAGCAGTGGCTGTACTCAGAGATCTTTCTGGACTGCTGAGCTCCTCAGTCTATGCTATCCTGAGAAGGAATCTCATTTATGCTACATGTATACATAATGATGTTGTTTTAAGTGTGTCTGCATAAAGGTGTATATGAATAGGCATCTTATGGTCCCTGAAATAACTTGCCTAGTATTGAACCTATGACCCTTTGATTACCACTATGAGTGTGTAATCACAGATGAGGATACATACAAAAGAAACAGAGGTTTGTCCTATAACTCATTTCCCACATTACTGCCCCCCCACACTGGTTCTCTGATTCTTCTCTCAGTCAACTCTGTCTTCACAAACAAGTCACCCACATCTAATGACTTAAAGGTTTCTACTTGAGGTATCAGTTCCCCTCTCACATACTTAGAACTACTTTGAGAAAAGAATTTTGGCCTCTTATTTGGAATAGCCGGTTTTCATTTCATCCACTTCACACTCACTAATGCAGCATTCTGCAGTGCTTACTTAAACCAGTCAATCCCCTTTGAGAGAGTCCATCTTTAGGAAGTCCTTCCTCTCTGATTTCAATGTTTCCTTGAAACTCCTGACCATTTTGGCTGCATGCTTTCTTAGCTAGTGTACAGTGTGATGGCAAGGGCTGGAGTAGGAGAGATTGCCTAGTCACTGGCACTGACCATTTGTACCAAACCACCAAGCAAGCATAATTGCTGCAAATCAAGAAAGACAATGTCAGTCTGGCACCATCATTGCAGAGATATGTACTTGTATATTTTCTCAAATGACAGAGAACTCAGATGGCTCCAACAGCAGCTACAGGATAGAGGTGGCCACCCAGACAACGGAGTAGAGTAGGAGCATAATTTGGCTCTACCGATGAGAGGCCTCTTATAGATTAGTTGGTACCGCAAGAGCATAGCAGTCATATCTAAAATCAGGAGCCTTGTTTGGTGAGTCTATGACTGGGAAGAATCCTAAGCAGTATAAATGCACAGGGAAGCAGGACCTGAAATAAGACTAAGAGGCAAAGATTTAGAAGTCTGAGTCCCAAAGCACCACACTGCCAAATGAGACTTGAATCCTGTAGCCATAGACTAGACAGCACTGCTCTGTAAATATGTGAGATGAGGATTGAGTGGCCTTGGCACATAGGTGTGCAACAGAGACATTTTGAAGCAAGTACTGAAAATGTTCCTGTCTTTGGTGGAGTGGTCTTTGATGACAACATTTACCAGGGGTGGTTTACTGTCTGATGGCAAAAGATAACATAAATTGCAGTACACTAGGTAGGGGAGTTGCTTAGTCACTGCAAGCCCTTTTCTCACTGGAGAAAAGGAGATAACAGCTCAGTCATCTTCCATGAATTCATGAACTCACTTCAGGTAAAATCTAACCTAATAGTTTATGTTCAGAGTGTGAAGAGTTCTTTACTCCCCTGATTACTATCATACAAAAAAAAAAACTGCAAGACGGGCGGACTGGTTTAAGGATAATCTTGACACTACTTTTGGGAGGAGCTGAGGGCAGGTCCTGAGATACACCGATAATTATGAAAGACTAGTTATTGCTTCATAGATATTAGGTCCTGATGCTCTGAGATCTCATGGGTATAGGAGATAGCTACCAAGTAAAGCATATTAAAGAGATTGTCAAAGCAGTGGGCAGACAAGCCTGTCAGTCATGAAATTCAGGCTCCATATAGGCAAAAGATCCTTCAAGTGAGGCTTGAGATGTAGAACCATTGTTCTAATCACACCCCAAAAAATTCATGAAAGGGATCCTTCAAATAAGGCTTGAGATGTAGAATGCTTGTTCTAATCATACCCCCTCAAAAAGGCTTGAAAGGGATCCTTCATGTGAGGCTTGAGCTGTAGAAATATTGTCTCAATTATACCCGACAAAAGTCATGAAAACAGAAATATCTGACACATACATCATGACCATTGAATAAATTAGACCAGTATCTTATGGATGCCTGAGGTAAGACAGAAGCAACTGAACACTAACCAACTGGAACAGCATAGAATACCTTTCCAACCACCTGTAAATCTATAAGATCTATAGACCCTTCAAAAACATCACAAGCAGACAAAGTAAAAAAAAAAGACAATCGAATGTGAGTGAGTGATTGTGTGTGTGTGTGTGTGTATGTGTGTGTGTGTGTGTGTGTGTGTGTGTGTGTGTGTGTATGTATGTATATATGTGTATGTCTATATATATATATATATATATATATATATATATATATATATATATATATATATTTACATACATCCACAGGCTTGAGGAAAACGAGCCGGTCAGCAATAATTAACGTAAAACTTTATTCAAGCAAAACAAGTAAAAATACCATCAAGCGCTTTCGCCTGGGTAAATACCAGGCTTTTTCAAGATAAAACATTTAGCAAATTACAGGTTTAAATACTTTACCAGTAAAGTCATGTGACCTGTGTATTATTAATGTGCAATACGTTTTTAAAGCACTAGCTACAATTTAGAAATAAATAACAAATAAATAACAAATAAGCTATGCATCAACTTATTAACAATGCTACAAATAAAATGCATTTATGCAAACATTGTGTTAAAAACACCTTAAAAAGCTTTAAAAAACTTTATGCAGCTATCCTATAAAAAATACATCTACTTCTTCACAAATTTTAAAGCTCTGAAAAAACTTTAAATCATAGCTTAGCTTTTCTTAATTTCAACACACTTGTAATACTAATACTTTCATTGAGGCCAGGAGGTCTGGTTGCATTCAATTTAAGTTGCCATAACAGTTCCTTATATTCAAGATGGGCCTCCCAGTCACCTCCTCTATTATCCTGCAGGACCTGTTCCAGGACCATAAATTTAAGCTGCATGTTGGGGCATGAACCAATATGTTTAAAAAAGGCATTGGTGTCTTTCTTCTTAGAAATGTCATAAAGGTGTTCATATATTCTTCTTCTGAGGGTTCTCTCATTTTCGCCTATGTAAAAATTAAAACATTGTGTACACAGACCTAAATAAACAACACCCTTTGCCCCACAGTTGTAATAATGTTCAGCCTTAAATTTGAACCCCTTAGAGGGGATGTAAAGGGATCTGTCATTGATTACATAAGAACACTGCTTACATGCCCCACACCTATAGGTTCCGTGTTTAGGACAAACACGTTTACTATAAAACCTGGGTCTTCCTTCAAAAAGAAGGCACAGCCTACCCACTGGTTGGTAGAAACAGGCATGATACCAGGCAGGACATTGATCAAAACAATGAGGTTGATTATGTTGGTAATGTTTCTAGTCCTGCCATTGACCTGCCTAGAAGAAGTGAGCGACTTGCCCAGAAGGGGAATCAAAATGGAACACGGGATTTTTACTATCCCCCGGGCAGACCGGGGGGGGGGGATGTCTACCAACCACAGGGTTGGAACAGGGCACGCAGATAATAGATTCAAGCTGCATAACTAATTGCATCTCTTCGGATTTGCTGTTTGAATTTAGTGATGACAGTTGTGTGGTGGTGAAGAAGGATAATTTTATTATTTACAACTTTACTGATATTAAAGTTACCAATGAGTTCTTTGAACTCTTTACCAGAGGGTTTCAGTTTGTTCCGCTGTGCCCTGTCAACTTAAGTAATGTTTTGGTGGATTTAAAATTATTTGTTAGACGCTTGAATCTTGCTTTGCACTTTAAAGGACAAACCCAAATTATGGAGGGTCTCTCTAGGTCTAGTACGTTCAACCTGACTTTGCACCCCTTTTTAAAGGTGTTTGAGGATCTGGTAGAGGCTGATTTAAGAAATCATTGTTCCAGCAGGACATATACTCCATTTACCAATTTGAATCAGGTGTCAAGCCAGTTAATAAAAATGTTTAGAGAGGAAGGTGTCCGGGTAATGAAACCGGATAAGGGTGGGGGCACGGTTTTGATGTACAATATGGTGTATGACATGTATATCCACAATATGTTGCAGGACACTGAACGATATGAACTGATTTCCAGAAATGAGTTAAACCTAGGATATTCTAAAATTAATTTTGTGCTCTCTGATCATTTGTTACAGGGAGCTATTAATGAAAAACTTTTTAATTACCTTTATGTTAATAAACCAAGAATCCCAGTAATGTTTGGGATTCCTAAGACACATAAAGGTTTAGCCCCATTGAATTTTAGACCAATTGTCTCAGGGGCTGGTGGTATTACAGAACCGCTAGGGAAATTCATAGATTTTACTATAAAGAAATTTGTATCTTGTTTACAGTATGTTTGTAAAGATTCATGGGATTTTCTTAAAGGAGTCCAGCAAAGGTTTTACAAGCCTGACCTATTTATGGTTACACTTGATGTAGTGGAATTATTTCCCAGTATTCCACACGTTACAGGTTTGGAATGGTTCAATGATATTTTAGTGGCTGATTCTGGTTTAGATTCTAACACCATTGGATTACTGGTTGAGTTTATGGAGATTGTTTTAGATAACAACTTCATTTATTTTAATGGTGAACTTTTCAAACAAAAGAAGGGTGTAGCAATGGGCACTGCTTGTGCCTCTAGCTATGCCAATATTGTATTGTATTACTGGGAAAGTAAGTTTATTTTTTCCACACACTGGGCTCAATATATCACTCATTACAAGCGATACCTGGACGACATTTGTCTTTTATGGGATGGCACCCTTGATGAGTTTATAGATTTTATGAATTACATTAATTCTACAACACACTTTTTAACATTCACTTATAATGTCAGCAATGATTGCTTGAGTTATTTAGATGTTGCCCTCTTTAAGGATACCAACAACTGTACCTTTCATTCAAAGGTATATAGAAAAACCTCTTTTTCCAACTCCTATTTAGATTTTGACAGTTATCACCCTTTCCACCAGAAAAAAAGTATAATTAAGGGGCAATTTATACGTGCATCGAGGATGTGCAGTACTAGGGAACACTTTCTTGAAGAGGTGAATTTTTTGAAACAGCTTTTTAAGGAAAGAGGGTATCCAGCGCACTTGGTCAATGAGCTAGCCCATGATGTTATTACCAATAGGGAAGGCATCTATTTTCCTTTACTTGGTAAAGGTATAGTACAAGACACACGAATAAAATCATCAGAGCAGTTTGATTTACATAACAGTTTTGTTTACACTTTTTCAGAAGATTTTTTGCAGGTGGAACAGTCAATTTTGAGATATTGGCCTCTCCTAAAACTTCAAGATGATTTCAAACAGATTGTTAAGGAACGACCCTATTTTGTTAAAAGAATGGACACGAACCTTAAAGGTCTTTTTGAAGGAAGACCCAGGTTTGATAGTAAACGTGTTTGTCCTAAACACGGAACCTATAGGTGTGGGGCATGTAAGCAGTGTTCTTATGTAATCAATGACAGCTCCGTTTACATCCCCTCTAGGGGGTTCAAATTTAAGGCTGAATGTTATTACAACTGTGGGGCAAAGGGTGTTGTTTATTTAGGTCTGTGTACCCAATGTTTTAGTTTTTACATAGGCAAAACTGAGAGAACCCTCAGAAGAAGAATATATGAACACCTTTATGACATTTCTAAGAAGAAAGACACCAATGCCTTTTTTAAACATCTTGGTTCATGCCCCAACATGCAGCTTAAATTTATGGTCCTGGAACAGGTCCTGCAGGATAATAGAGGAGGTGACTGGGAGGCTCGTCTTGAATATAAGGAACTGTTATGGCAACTTAAACTGAATGCAACCAGACCTCCTGGCCTCAATGAAAGTATTAGTATTACAAGTGTGTTGAAATTAAGAAAAGCTAAGCTATGATTTAAAGTTTTTTCAGAGTTTTAAAATTTGTGAAGAAGTAGATGTATTTTTCATAGGATATCTGCACAAAGTTTTTTAAAGCTTTTTAATGTGTTTTTAACACAATTTTTGCATAAATGCATTTTATTTGTAGCATTGTTAAATTGATGCACAGCTTATTTCTTATTTATTTGTTATTTATTTCTAAATTGTAGCTAGTGCTTTAAAAACTTATTGCACATTTAATAATACACAGGTCACATGACTTTATTGGTAAAGTATTTAAACCTGTAATTTGATAAATGATTTATCTTGAAAAAGCCTGGTATTTATCCAGGCGAAAGCGCTTGATGGTATTTTTACTTGTTTTGTTTGAATAAAGTTTTACGTTAATTATTGCTGACTGGCTCGTTTTCCTCAAGCCTGTGGATTTGTTTGGTTTCCTTGGTCTGGGTGTTCATTAGTTTTTGATATTTACATACATATATAATAAATATATGGGTACAAGATAAATGGCTGAAAGACTACTAGTCTGAAGTCCATTTTATCGAAGAAAACTATTCAAAAACTGGACTTAACAAAAAAAAAATGTGCTTTTTATATTCCCTACCCCTCTGCTTAAATATGCTAACTCCGAAATTGTACAATACCAGAGAAAAAAGACCACTCCCTATCACCAGTATTCAGTGATCTCTACAAAATAACAGACTCCCGTTTATTCTTTTTGGAATGCATTCTCTTTGATAACTTTACTTCAAACACAATGCATTCAAAATTCCTGTACATTGACCATATAGCGGTGCATCCATGTCTCTCTCTCTCTTTATATGTGTATTTATATATATATATATATATATATATATATATATGATGGAAGAAATCTGGATGATCTGATTAGATAAGAAGAACCACTCTGGAGCCAGAATTAGATTTGAGTGCTTTTGTTCACATTTTTATTTTACTTTACATCAAACTTCATCAGAAATCTGTTTTAGAGCATTGTGTTTGGACTTTAAATCGATTCTAGTAGTAAACTAGCTGATGTAACCATGACGTGAATGTTTCTAAGGGGGCAGTGCCAGTTATCTGATCCATTTTAAAGTGCATTTAATATTTAAGTTTCCATTTATGCCTGGAGGGATATCTGCTCAGAGGTCTATCTGCTATTTAAGCTCTTTCACTTTGAGGGGAGTGCTAGATTCTCTGCTGAAAGTGGTGATTTGGTCTAGTATCAGAAATTTGAATCTTGCTGGGGACCTGCATATTGTGGCATGTCTGGTTATTGCATTATTGCTGTCATTGCGGCGTATAGCCTGGTAATGTCCTCTTAACCTGTCGCTGAGTCTGCAGGAGGTCATTCCAACACAGAATGCTTCACAGTAGCTGCACTTCCCTAAGTAGACAATGTTCGTGATATTGCAGTTGTAATTGCTGCGGATTGTGATGGTCTGTTTTCTGTTACTAATGGTGAGAGACTGCCCTGTGATAATAAGCTGACAGCAGTTGCATTGCCCACATGGGTGGGTGCCTGGTGTGGCATCTGTGTAGGGGGCTTCCTGTTTCTCTGCTCAAAAAGAAATTTTGAGTGAGCTGGTTCTTTTATAGCAAAAATTGCAGTGGTCTCCCAGTGCTTTGTTGAGTTCTGGATTAGATTGTATGATTGCCCAGTTGTTTTGCAGCATTTTTCTAGTAGCCCCTGCGTCACTGCAGATGGGGAAGGGAAACCTTAGCAGGTTCTTGTCATTTTCTTTTGGCTGTGGCACAAACCCATATTTTAGTATGGGTCTGTGGTGAGTGTGCCTCTGTTCAGTCACTTCACGTGCTGTCTCCTCTACTAGGTTGGTAGGGTTTTGTTTTTCTATAAATAGCTTGCTCAGAATTTCTTTTTTTTTTTGCAAAGTCTCCATCCTCACTGACTAGGTAGCTCAATCTAATGAACTGTCCTTTGATTATGTTCTTTTTCATGAAGCCAGGGTGTTGGCTTCTATAATCTAATAAGTTGTTCCAGTGCGTAATTATTTCTGTATAGAGTAGATGAGAACTGTTTCGTGTTCTCGTCTAAGCTGAGCATAATGTCTAGGAAGTTGACTTTCGATCCCATGTCTTCGACTGTGAAGTTAAGAAATGGGATGCTTTCTTTTACTGCTTGTAGGAAGTCATGTAGATCTTGGGGCGGGGGGGTTCATTCCCACAGTAAAGCCATGTCATCAATATAACGCTTGTATAGGGCTACTTGTTCATAGCCCTTCAGTCTGACAAGGGTGTCTGCTTCCCAAGAACTGAGTACTAGGTTGGTGTATGAGGGGGCCATCTTCACCCACATGGCAACTTCTTTAAGTTGTTGGTAGATCGTTCCTTCAAATGAAAAAAAGTTGTTCTCCAGCACCAGTTTGAGTAGTGGGCAGAGGGTGTCTGCTCGATCTGGGTTAATTTCTCTATGTTGAACTAGGTACTTCCTAACTAGGGTGATGACCTGCTGGTGAGGGATACTTGGTTACAGGGCCACAATATCTAGAGTGACCAATGTACTGGTGCAATTATTGTTGTTCCTTTGGTAGTGGTATATTTCATTAAGAAACTCCCAGGAATCTTTCAGGGAGAATGTGGACATTTGGATTAGGGGGTTGAAGTGGTAGTCCAGCAGTTCCGAGATGTACTCCATTTTTGTCCTTTTAGAGGACACTATGTGTCTTAGTGGGGGATCCACTTGATTTTTGTGGATTTTAGGGATGCCGGAAAGTCTGCTGACATTGGGGGAGTCCACTGCCATGAAATTAAACTCCTCTTTAGAGATTTTGTTGTCCTCTAACAACCTCTGCAGCTTGGTGTCTATGCAGTTAAATTTGATCAGTACATTTTCTTTATTATGCAGTAGTTGTCCTCCAAGGATAGGATTTCTTGCATTTTGTTCACATATTTGGTATCACTCATGATAACCACACCTGCTTTTTTGTCTGCTTTCAGAATTCTTAGTTCATTAGTTTTGCAAATTTTTCGAGCGCTTCCGATTCTAGTCTGTTGAGGTTAAACCACCTGTTTTTGGGTTTGTTGTCGAGAAGCGATCTGATCTCATTCTCAGAGACTTTTGAAAAAACGCTGATGTTGCTGTTTAGTGCTGGGTTGTACAGGGTTCTCTTCCTGAGGAGGGGGGAACTGTGTCACTGTCATCATTGGGCATTATCTTTTGTGCTGTTGGCTTGGGAACTGCTATGTTCATGTATATTTAGCATGCTAAGGCTGTTTGGATTGCCTTCAGGCATAATGCCTATACTTCTATGTGGTAGTTCATTATTAAGGTTGTTGTGGCCATCCTGCAGAAATCTAATGTTAGTGCTGGCACAGTATAGCTGTCTGGATTGACACCTAGTTACATTGCAGATGTTCTTCGTTCCCCATTGCTGCAGTCCTTACTATTGGGTGTAGTCCGCTGTCCAGTCGGCCCGAATACCAGAGTATATGGCTGACGTCGGTCAGGGTGCATTAGACTGACGTCAGTACGTCAGGGTACTAATGCGCATGACCGACGTCATATCCTCAGTCTTTTTTGCCGCATGGTCCGATGCAGAAGCAGTTTTGCGAGTGCAGGTTGGCGTTCTGAAATATTTCCGAAACCGGAGTTTCAGACCGAGTCAGAGTTGGCTAAGTACCCCGTTGGGGAACATTTTGGTTTTTTCTTGCCTCAGTATTTCACCGGATGTCAGAAAAAGTGAATAACTGTATTTCTTGTGGGAAACAGATACCTCATAGGGATTACCATACCTTGTGTATACCTTGTTTAGGGCCTGAGCACGACGTTGTTGGATGCCGCTCTTGTGCTAGGTTTAACAAACGCACTATTAAGAGACAGTTAGACTGTGCCAGGTTAGTGTTTGGGAAGCGTTGCGATTATAAAATGCCGTCGGATGCTCCGGCGCCGCTTCGTCAAGAAGCTCAAGGACAAAACAGCGAAGCCTAGGGTTGATGAACCGGCAGTCCCGGACGTCGGTTCTTTAGAAGGCTCAGTGGAGCCAGAGGTTTTGCCAGGAGTTTCTTTGGAGTCTCAGGCAGAGACTTTACTGTTACAGGATGTGCCTTCTCAGGAGGTAGGCCAGGCTGAGGGGCTTCTCAGGTAACTGTTCTTCCTTCTCTTCCCAAGGTAGTTAGAGCCTCTCCTTCTGTTGCCAAAACTTCTTTGAGAGGTAGGCCAAGTTCAGCTTCAGTGGGGGCTTCTCCTAGCATTTCGGGTTCTGTACCTAAGAAACATATGCTTAAAATGGCAGAAGATTTGATTACTTTGATTAGAGGTTCTATGCCCCCTCCTGATAAGAGGCCCAGGGTGGAACCGGAGTTTGATACTTTTGAACAGTGTTCAGAGGCTTCTGAGTCTTCTGTGGAAGATTTGCAGGAGTATCCTCCTTATTCTGATTCTGATGTGGATGATCCCACTCCTACAGCTTCTCCTCCTGAGGATTTCTCATTTTCAGAGACTCTACATTCCATGAGGGAGCACTTTAAATGGGAAGGCCAGGATTACTCTGATTCCAGGAAAAGGCTTAGGGAATTCTTGTTTTTACCCCAGCATAGGCCCTTAGCTATTCCTCCTGTGTTGAATGTGGTGGAAGATGTTTTTGCAGAGGCTTCCCTGAACCCTGACTCTTTGCCTCCTGCTCCTGTTAAACCCGATAGGTACTATAGGGTGCCTGAAGCTCATAAGTATTTGTTTAAAAGTCCTAGGGCGGACCCAGAAACTGTTTCTCAGGGGCCTAAAGGTGTTAAGGCCTCTGTGGTTAAAAATCCTGTTCCCACTGATAAAGAGGCAAGGGCTTTGGATAGGTGGGGAAAGAAAGTGTATACTTCTTCCACTCTAGCCATGAGAGCGTTGAATTGTCAGTTTCACATGCTAAAATATCAAAATTATCTCCTTTCACAATTGAAATCTAAGGTGGATGCTTTGGCGGAAGGTATTGAGTGTAAAGAGTTGCTGGATTTGGTTCATGTGTCTGAACAAGTGGGTAAGCATTCTTTGCAATGTGGTTTTGATGCTGTACAGGCCTCCTCGAGGGTGGCTGCCACTAGTTCTGTTCTTCGCAGGCATGCCTGGTTGAGGGATCAGAATTTAGCTGAGCATGTTAAGACAAGGATTTTGGATGCTCCTTTACAGTCTGATGTGTTGTTTGGTTCGCCTGTGGAAGCAGTTTTAAAGAAAATGGAGGACAAAGCTAAGTCTATGCAAACTGTTAAAGATTTTTTGCAGGTGCAGCCACCGAAGTTTAGTAGAAATTGGCCTGCTAAGGGGTGGACATATCCTGCTTATGATTCCCAGTCTAGGGGTAGGTCTAGACGTGGTAGGGGCAGAGCTCAAGGTTCTTTTAGGCCTAGAACACCGTGTTCACCTGCTCAGACTTCTGGTGAGGGCAGGGGTCAGTCCTTTCGTATACAGACCCAATGACCTGCCCTTTCAGCTGCCAGTAGATTCTCGTCTGGTAGCTCCTTTGGGAGGAAGACTGTCTCTTTTCAAAGAAAATTGGGATTTAATTACTCAAGACAGATGGGTGTTGGATATCATTCACCACGGTTACAGGTTTTATTTCCATACAATGCCTCCTTTCAAAGGCATGCCAGACGTTCCTCCTCCACAAAGAAAAGAGGCTCACAAGCAAATTTCTCAGTTACTCCAGATGGGGCCATTCAGCCAGTTCCTGTATCAGAAAGGGGCCTAGGATTTTATTCTCGCCTGTTCCTAGTACCAAAGAAGGGGAACACGTGGAGACCAATTTTGGATTTATCTCTCCTCAACACTTATCTGGACATTCCCAAGTTCAAGATGTTGACGTTACAACAGCTTTTACCTCTGCTGGGCAAAGATCACTGGATGGTAACTTTAGATCTCAAGGAAGCTTACCTTCATGTGCCTATAAGGCTACGTTGCAGGAAGTATCTGCGGTTTCGAGCTGGAAATTCTCATTATCAGTTCTCTGCATTGCCCTTTGGCTTATCTACTGCGCCCAGAGTATTCACAAAGGTTCTGGCTCCAGTGATAGCTTACTTCAGGCTGCAAGGAATTCAAATCTATCCTTACTTGGACGACTGCCTGATTCTGGCTCAAGAAAAGGAAGACCTTCTACAGCATCTGGAATATGTTATAGCAGTGCTAAGATGCCTAGGGTATTCTGTGAACGAAATAAAGTCCAGTCTAGTACCCTCTCAAGACATGTGCTTTCTGGGTGTGAGACTGAATACAGCAGCCCAGTTGACGCTTGTAAGCCCGGACAAACAAAAGAGTCTATCACTTTACTTCCATCAACTATCTCATCAGTCCGTGCTGACTGCAAGGACAGTCCTTCAAGCATTAGGGTTCATGGCATCTTGTATTCTGGTGCTTCCCAATGCCAAATTGCATATGAGGAAGCTACAATGGTATCTCAAAATGTATGGACACAGCACTGCCAGGATTTGGACACTGTCATTCAAATAATACCTTGCCTTCAAAAAGAATTTTTGTGGTGGGCTCAGGAATGTCACCTAAACAAGGGACTCTCTGTGACCCGGCCAGAGGCGAGTCAGATTTTAACAACAGATGCCTCGGACATTGCTTGGGGAGCTCATCTAAATGGAAAGTGGATACAAGACAAGTGGCCTGCCAGACTACAGCATCTACATATCAACATGAAGGAGATGTTAGCAGTCCAGTTTGCATTAATGGCTTTCAAGGAGTTACTTCTTCCAGGGCAGGTGTTGATTCTAACAGACAACACAGCTGTCATGTGGTACATCAACAAGCAAGGGGGAACACATTCTTATCCTCTATGCAGGCAAGCAATGATTTTATGGGAGACTGCGCTAAGCTTGCAACTAACTCTTCAGGCAAGGTTTCTGCCGGAGCACAGAACTCCTTAGCAGATGTGTTAAGCAGACAAATCATGGATCCCCACGAGTGGAAACTGGATCTTCATGTATTTCAGAAATTGACAGTGTCATGGGGAACTCCAGACATAGATCTGTTCGCTTCTCCACTAAACCACCAGCTGCCAAAGTATTGCACAAAGGGGTTTCATCACACAGCTTGGAAAGTGGATGCTCTGTCTTTCAGTTGGAAAAACCTTCATGTGTATGCCTTTCCACCTCTGCCTCTTCTTCCAAAGGTACTATTAAAGGTCAGACAAGACAGGCCAAGGATGATTTTGATAGCTCCAGATTGGCCTCGGCAACACTGGTATCCACTACTACGGAGTCTGGTAAAGAAGCCTCCATGGCCTTTACCTCTGATTCCTCATCTGTTATCTCAGAAGGATGGTCATCTGCTCAATGTCAAGCTTCACTCTCTTCATCTATCAGCCTGGCATATTCTGTGTTGAAACACAGCAGGTCTCAACTTCCTCAACAAGTTTTAAATGTGATTATGGAAGCTAGAAGACCTAGTACAAGGAAAGTGTACGCAGAAAAATGGAAGAGATTTTTATTTTGGAGTACAGCAAAGAATTTGGAGATTTCTGAGCCTAATTTGAGTGCGGCTCTTCAATATCTTACTGAGTTATTGGACAAAGGTTTGTCCTTCTCTTCCATTAAGATTCATGCTGCAGCAATTTCAGCTCACTATGATTGTGACCCACCACTGTTTTCGCATCCTTTGTTCAAGCAGTTTCTTAGAGGGCAAAGAATATAAGACCCCACGTAGAGCTCCTACTCCTGCTTGGGATCTCAATTTTGTGTTGGAAAAACTTACTCTACAACCTTTTGAGCCTGCGGCTACTGCTGAATTGAAATACTTGTCATGGAAGACTGCTTTTCTGTTGGCTATTACTTCTGCAAGAAGGGTGTCTGAGTTGCAGGCCCTTATGGCAGTAGAGCCCTTTTGATTTTCCATAAGGATAGGGTATCATTACGTACTAATCCTTCCTTTATGCCTAAGGTGGTTTCTAGTGTGGCTTTAAACCAAACTATTCATTTGCCTACTTTTTATGCAGACCCCCAAAATAAAGGGAAAAGATTTTGCACACTTTAGATGTACACAGGCAATTGCGTTATTATTTAAGCAGGACTAAGGATTTTAGGCAGTCTCAGCAGTTGTTTGTTTCTTTTGCTTTGAGTTCAGGGCAAGCCTGTGTCAAAACAAACTATTTCTAGGTGGATTGGCTTTTGCATTGCATTTTGTTATTCCCATCATGGCAAGGAGATTCCAGCTGGGATTAGGCCTCATTCCACTAGGGCTACTGCCACTTCAACAGCATTTCTAAGGGGTGGCAACTAAGGATATTTTGGAAGCAGCTACTTGGAGTTCAGTGCATACTTTCTCTAAGCATTATCACCTTCCTATCTACTCTAAGTCTAGGGCTGGTTTTGCCACAGCTGTTTTGCAAGGCATGTTGTCAGCTCCTGCTTCTTTATGATTTGCCAGCCTCCTTACCTCTGCTTTGGGATTCTACCCAATAGTAGGACTGCAGCAATGGGGAACGAAGAACATAGTACAGTTTTGTACCTACCATAAATGTAGATGTTCGAGGTACCCATTGCTGCAGTCCAACCCTCCCTCCTTCCCCTCTGTGTTTAGGGGTGGTTGTGTAGGTGAGGTTACATGCTGATATTTTTGTATATATTCTTGTATATATTGTACATATTTTTGGTGCAGGTATTTTGGGCCTTGTCTTTTTAGGGTCTTCTGACATCTGGGGCAAGAAAAGACTGAGGATATGACGTCGGTCATGCACATTAGTACCCTGACGTACTGACGTCAGTCTAATGCGCCCTGACCGACGTCAGCCATATACTCTGGTATTCGGGCCGACTGGACAGCGGACTACACCCAATAGTAAGGACTGCAGCAATGGGTACCTCGAACATCTACATTTATGGTAGGTACAAAACTGTACTTTAGCTACCATTTATCTTGCATTTGCATCTGCATTTGCATTCGCATTTGCATTAACTATTGAGGCCCTTACAGAATCATGCATGTTACTAACTATGTCTGTACCAATATTATTACAAATTTGATCGTCAGAGTTCGGCATGTTAACATTAGTGTTTAGCATTTCAGCATTAGAGGGCATCATTACTTCATGCATGTTATTAAAAGCTTCTGTACCATTATTTACAACCAATGCATTGTTAAAGTCAGGCATCTCATTATTCAGCATTACATTATCGAACAGGTTGGTACGCACTTTGTTATTAAAAAAGCTATGTTTCAAGTTTAATTTCCTGCAGTAGAGCTTTAGATATATCATCACCTCTGTACTGCTAGCTCTTTGTGTGGGTATGAAATTCAAGCCTTTTGTAAGTAGTTCTGTGGTCCCCGCATCAATTGTAGTCTCTGCAAGATTGTAAATTGCCTGTGTGAGCTGCTTCCCTGCTGCAGTAATTGGATCACTAATTAGTACTGCATGTTCTGCATGCTTTGCCACAGCCGGCTGGATCTGGTATAAGTCCATCTGGCAGTCCCTTCCCTCTCTCCCACTCTGGGCCATGCTTGGTGGATCTCCTGGGTCTGAGTCCGTGGCAGTAACTAAAAAAGGTTGCTTGTGATTACCGGCAGTGTCATTGGTGGTGGCTATAGCATGGCTGCTATGCTGAGGTCTAGCATGGTTTTGAGGCATGGGGGAACTGAGAGAGTGTACTGACCTGTTGTTCTCCCTTGGGAATTGCTGTAGCTGGGTGGTACGTCCCTGCTGTCCTTGTCCTCTATCTACTGTTGTGCTCTGCGGCCCTTGTATTCTTGTTTCTGTAGAGGTTCCTGGGTGGTCCATCGCTGGGTGTGTGGGGTTGATTATCTGGTTGCTGTTCTGTTGCCTCGGAGCATTGCTTCTCTGTTCCTCAGTGGGATACATTCTCCTTTCATTGTTGTGTGGCCTTCATGGGTTATTTCTCTCTTGTTGTCTTGGCTGGAAGTTTCCTTGCTGTTGTCTTGGCTGGTAGTTCCCTTGCCATTGTGTCTCTGCTCTGGGAGGTGTTCATGTATCAGTGCCAGGTCTGTCTTGGTTGTGTTGAGTGTCACTGGAACTGACTGGGTATGCTTTCTTTTCTTCATATTGTTTCCAGTCTCTGATAAGCTTTTTCTTCTTCATTTGTGTGATGTAGTGACATGTCTGGCGATTTTAGTGTTGAAGCTGTGCCATTCTGCACTGAGCAGGTAGAACTCAGAGTGCTGCGTGATGGAATCATTAAGGATTTTGATTTGCTTATAGAGTGCATCAAGCTTAGTGTGGTTATGCCTGATGAAAACCTGCATTGCTTCAATACCAGCTTCGTTGTCAATTTTGCATAGCGCTTGGTGTGTGCTCCCCTCCGCTTCTATTCCATTGGGGAACTTGTAGGCGTGTAGTCCTTTTGGTACTATTGCAAGGCTGCTGCATTTCACCAAGTAGAAATTTCTGTTATAAAAGAACCAACTTACTCAAAATGCTTTTTGAGCAGAGAAACAGGAAGCCCCCTACACAGATGCCACACCAGGCACCCACCCATGTGGGCATTGCAACTGCTGTCAGCTTATTATCACAGGGCAGCTTCTCACCATTAGCAACAGAAAACAGCCCATCACAATCTGCAGCAACTACAACTGCAATATCAGAAATGTTGTCTACTTAGGAAAGTGTAGCTGCTGTGAAGCATTCTGGGTTGGCATGACAACCTGAAGAGTCAGCGACAGGGTAAGAGAACATTACCAGGCCATACTCCACAATGACAGTAATAATGCAATAGCCAGACATGCCACAATATGCAGGCCCCAGCAAGATTCAAATTTCTGATACTAGACCAAATCACCACTTTCAGCGGAGAATCTAGCACTCCCCTCGAAGTGAAAGAGCTTAAATGGCAGATAGACCTCTGAGCAGATATCCCTCCAGGGTTAAATGGAAACTTAAATATTAAATGCATTTTAAAATGGATCAGATAACCAGCACCACCCCCTTACACACATCCACGTCATGGTTACATCAGCTAGTTTACTACTAGAATCGATTTAAAGTCCAAAAACAATGCTCTAAAACAGATTTCTGATGAAGTTTGATGTAAAGTAAAATAAAAATGTGAACGAAAGTGCTCAAATCTAATTCTGGCTCCAGAGTGGTTCTTCATATCTAATCAGATCACCCAGGTTTCTTCCATCCTATGCATAAGTCTCTACCTGGTGATAGTTTTTTTTTGCTTGATATATATATATATATATATGGGTTCCCTTCAGAATATCGAAATCCTGAAATGTCGAAATTCATATGGTCGAGAACATATGGTCAAACTTTCAGAATTTTGAAATTCTGAATGGAGATCTGCATACAGCGGGGAATGGGAGAGTTCCCTTTTCCTTGCTATAGTGCGATCTCGGAGTTGGTATATTTAAGTAGCGGGTGAGCAGGGCTTGCCCCCCCTGAAGAAATGTTTAAATTGTTGTTATTTTTGCGGGGGGTTATTTCAGGATTTCAATATTCCAAAACATTGATCATATGGTCTTGATCATATGCTAGTCAGTGTTTCAGAATTTTGAGATCCTGAAGTGAATGCATTTTATATATATATATATATATATATATATATATATATATATATATGTAAAAGGGGATATTCTGAGAAATTGCAGTCTTGGACTTAGTATATGTAAAACTGCATTTTTGGTCATTCAGTCTCCATAATCGGGAACTCAGAATTTCAAGTCTCTGCAAGTCAAATGGTCACAAATATAAACATAAACAAAACAGCTTGCATTCTTTAAAATTATATATATATATATATATATATATATATATATATATATATATATATATATATATATATATATATATATATATATATATATATATATATATATATATATATATATATATATATATATATATATATAGATGCATGACCATCCATCGAAAATGTTCGCCTTATCCTATGATAAGTGATTGAACACAACTTATTGATCACCAACTGAAGAATCCCCGCCCCCCTCAAAAAAAAAAAAAAAACTATAAAGCAAGCTGCACCACCATGGCCCCTGGTAAACAAAGTTTATTAGGATTACTGAATGAACATTACATGCCAAACAAGTAGTTTGGTTCATCAAGTACATTATTTGTTTAGTGTGAAATGTACATGGAGTGATTTTAATAAATTTCATTGGCTTAAATTTAGTTTGTTTACTTAATTTATATCATACATGTATAGAACCTGTTCCTCTTGACAGATTATGTCTTTCAAGTGTCGGGAGGGTGCTGCTAACTACTTCAGTTACTTCAGGAGGCCTTCTGGATCAGGGGATTTAAATCAAGAGCAAAGCCTTGAAGTGGGACACGTTGTTCTACAATGTGGTGGTTGTGGTGGGGGGAGACACTTCATGGCTTGTACTGAGATGGTTTCCTGTACTGTTGTGCACCTGGAAGTTTGTACGCACATACTTAGCAGCCACCATTTGTCATTGACCAAAGGTTTTGGTCTTTCTCCTGTACATTCTATTATTATATATGGAATCAGAGACAATGGTTGGAAAATATACAGAAATCTTCTCCTGTACACTGAATAGGATATGGTGAGAACTATATTCTTGAGTGGTAAATAGGGCAGTCTCTGGGGTGGCCTTCTCCTGGCAGATCCTGACCATACAAGCCTCCTGAATTTTTAAGTCCTGGAGATGGCTGGAGAAGTGGCCCAGAGTTTCTGCTATCATGATCACTAAACTCAGACTGAATGGCTGAAAGTGTGATACTGTTCTTTATGGCCCATTTCCAAACACACTCTGATATACAGAAGGTATGTGACAGCTTGTTCCACTGTTTGCTTTGATGCCTCACAATGAATTGTTTGTAGGATTAGCTCCATGCAAGATGTGGGGTATGTAATTCTAAAGTTAATGCTAATGGACTAGCTACAGGACTGTGCATGTCATGTGGTCCACGGTTCTGTTTCTTTATCTTATTAAGTCCCATTACATGACATAGTATCATAATTCCATCCTAAACTCTTCAGCTGTCTAACAGCAGAAAATGCTAACTCTAAGCATCAAAAGGTGGTGAAAACTGACAAAGTTGAAGATACTTTTAAACTTTTTGAAGGGGTAAGGCTATATGAACTGAAGACAAAGCTGGAGACCTCTGTTATTTAGCCTGAAAGAATCTGTTGTTCTACTACAAGACTCATTCTTTCAGTTACTATTAGAGTAATTGGAAACTAAATCTATAATATCTGACTTTTAGTGTCTTGAGCACAAAGAAAGAAAGAATTTCTGCCCTTGAAGACAATGCAGTGAATGACCCAATAATTAAAAATTAGCTAAGGATTTTAATATTTTTGGAGGCTAAAATAAACAAATTTGAAGTGAGGAGGCTCAGAAACAAGAAAGCTATACTTCTAGCTTCAACTTAAATGCTGAGGTATTCCTGACCACTATTTGTAACATAAAAATGTAACAAAAAAATAATAAACATTCATGGAGATCTTCCTGTATCCTTTGTGCTACCAACAGTGAAATATGACTCAATCCAACTATCCTGTAAGCTATACTTCTAGCTTCAACTTAAATGCTGAGGTATTCCTGACTACTATTTGTAACATAGAAATGTAACAAAAAAATAATAAACATTCATGGAGATCTTCCTGTAGGTTTAAATTCTTCAGTTTATTTCTTTACGATTGCTTTCAATGTAAATAGACTTCATGTGAAAGGCTGGGATCCCGTACTCTGCTTCTTATGTTTACTAACTCTGAGATGACTGTACGTAAGAGAAGGAGGAATGCTTAGGTGATTGATGCCAGAGTATTTCACATGAATGAGTCTAATCTCAATTTACAACACGTTTTCATTATATTGTATTATTCCTTGCAAATTGGTTCAGACGTCTTGGAAGCAAGACTGATTTGTGAAAATTCTGTTTTTCTAGGACTTGTCTAAAGTTCTGAGAGTAAAAAAGTGCAGATTTTACATAGGTCTATTAAAAATTCAGATGTCACAAGCTTTGCCACATAAAATAAGACAACAAAGGCATATTTTATCTGATCACGTTTGATCCATATTAATAACAATGTTTTAGTTTCAATTAACATTTTCATGTAATGCTTATCTCTACTAAGGACTGGAAAAAGTATTGTCAAATCAAAAGGCAATAATCTCTTCAAGCATTTTTTTCTTCTTTTAACATTGTCTGTTTGGTATGGCACTGTTTTTTTTTCTTGTACACTATCAGTTTGTTTTCGTCTAGCAATTTTTCTTCATGGAAATGAGTACTGTAGTGATTCCTACTTCAGTATGAAATACTACAGGGAACTTGTTCTCAGTGACTCTTTTATTATACATCTTTTCTTGTAAAATCAAATCTTTTGGAAGAGACTGCTTCAAGTATTTCTCTTATGGACGTAAACATAGCATGAATACTTTTATTGTTTGCGTAATGACGATAATTTATTGTTTTTGATTTAGGCATATGGGCTTATTGTTATTTGGAACAGCTGCTATTTTATCATTTCTATTTTTATTTTATACTTTTGTTAACAAGGTATAAAATAAAAATAGAAATAATAATAATTGTTAAGAAGGTACTGAGATGGTGGTGCTCCGGTAGCATTGTCGCCTCACAGTATGACGTTGTCCTGTTCGATTCTCAGCTAGAGCGTCTTCTGTGTGGAGACATGTGTGAATTGGCATACCTTCATTGAAGGTTGTGCGTCAGAGCTGGCAACTCGGCACGTAAAAATCTACTGCCAATCATTAGCGGACCGGAGTTCCGCTGCGGCGACCCCTAACCGGGAAAAGCCGAAAGACACACACACACTTTTGTTAACAAGGTAATTCCAGTGAACACAACTGTTTCTTTTCGGGGGTGATCTGTGTGCATTGTCGGGTAAAGTGACACAACTCTTCCTTTTCAGGTATGACCCGTGTGCATTGTCTTGTTAAGTGACTTGGCTGAGAGTCACACAGTAAGCAAATTGAGGCAAAAGGAATGAAATCCTGTACCCTGGGCTACAGGAAACAACTTGCAGTCAGTTAGGAGCTTGAATCCTCTGCATTAACAGATAGTTTAACTTGCTCTTTTCCCTTTTTTTATCCATTCAACTGATGCATGATCTTTTTTCCTTGTAATTACATTTTTAATTACATTTATCTTGTTAGTTTGAATTTTGACTTAATATTTTATTATGTCTGAAGAGCCATGAATGGTGGCTCCCTTTCTTTCTTTTTTTTTGTTATTATGTGTGGAATAACTTTATTTATATCTTTATCTTTTTTGATAAAGATTATGGTCTTCTTCTGATTTATTATATTCGTCTTGTGAATTACACTGTGGTGTGTGAACTATAGAAACTACTTATTTTTGCAGTTTATTTTTGCTCCAAGCTAGTTATGCAGGTTTACACATTCTTACACATTAGGTCATTTCGAAGATAGTGTCATTTATGTTTATATTTAAACATCTTTATATTGCAGTGTAGTGGCTCAGTTGTTCACATCACTGACTAACAGATCACAGCTTCATGCTATGGAATCAATCTTGATCTTCATTCACTGTCATAAAACATGCAATTTGATAGGCTACTCTAAAAACTGTGGCTATGGCAAGAAAAACCCAACCAGGACAGAGCTGCCACTGTGCGATCCCTTAAACCTCCTGTAGTGGAGGCCGATGGGATATATGCAAATAACCCATTAAGAACATAAAGTGTTAAGCTAGAGAGCTTCTGACTGCCCATAACTTTTTACTTTTTAAGGCTTCATGGATACATTCAGGCCAATAAAGCCAAACCCTATATATATATATATATATATATATATATATATATATATATATATATCTATATATACATATATATATATATATATATATATATATGTATATATATATATATATGTATATATATATATATATATATATATATATACATGTTCTTCGTTCCACATTGCTGCAGTCCTTACTATTGGGTAGTCCGCTGTCCAGTCGGCCCGAATACCAGAGTATATGGCTGACGTCGGTCAGGGCGCATTAGACTGGCGTCAGTACGTCAGGGTACTAATGCGCATGACCGACGTCATATCCTCAGTCTTTTTTGCCGCATGGTCCGATGCAGAAGCAGTTTTGCGAGTGCAGGTTGGCGTTCTGAAATATTTCCGAAGTCGGAGTTTCAGACCGAATCAGAGTTGGCTAAGTACCCCGTTGGGGAACATTTTGGGTTTCTTGCCTCAGTATTTAACGGATGTCAGAAAAAGTGAATAACTGTATTTCATGTGGGAAACAGATACCTCATAGGGATTACCATACCTTGTGTATACCTTGTTTAGGGCCTGAGCACGACGTTGTTGGATGCCGCTCTTGTGCTAGGTTTAACAAACGCACTATTAAGAGACGGTTAGACTGTGCCAGGTTAGTGTTTGGGAAGCGTTGCAATTATAAAATGCCGCCGGATACTCCGGCGCCCGTCAAAAGCGCAAGGACAAAACAGCGAAGCCTAGGGTGGATGAACCGGCAGTCCCAGACGTCGGTTCTTTAGAAAACTCAGTGGAGCCGGAGGTTTTGCCAGGAGTTTCTTTGGAGTCTCAGGCTGAGACTTTACTGTTACAGGATGTGCCTTCTCAGGAAGTAGGCCAGGCTGAGAGGGCTTCTCAGGTAACTGTTCTTCCCTCTCTTCCCAAGGTAGTTAGAGCTTCTCCTTCTGTTTCCAAAACTTCTTTGAGAGGTAGGCCAAGTTCAGCTTCAGTGGGGGCTTCTCCTAGCACTTCAGGTTCTGTGCCTAAGAAACATATGCTTAAAATGGCAGAAGATTTAATTACTATGATTAGAGGCACTATGCCCCCTCCTGATAAGAGGCCTAGGGTGGAACCTGAGTTTGAGTGTTTGGAACAGTATTCAGAGGCTTCAGAGTCTTCTGCGGAAGACTTGCAGGAATTTCCACCTTATTCTGATTCTGATGTGGATGATTCCACACCTACAGCTTCTCCTCCTGAGGATTTCTCATTTTCAGAAACTCTGCATTCCATGAGAGAACACTTTAAATGGGAAGGCCAAGATTATTCTGATTCCAGGAAAAGGCTTAGGGAATTCTTATTTTACCCCAACATAGGCCCTTAGCTATACCTCCTGTGTTGAATGTGGTGGAAGATGTTTTGCAGAGGCTTCCCTGAACCCTGACTCTTTGCCTCCTGCTCCTGTTAAACCTGATAGATACTATAGGGTGCCCAAGCTCATAAGTATTTGTTTAAGAGTCCTAGGGCGGACCCAGAAACTGTTTCTCAGGGGCCTAAAGGTGTTAAGGCCTCTGTGGTTAAAAATCCTGTTCCCACTGATAAAGAGGCAAGGGCTTTGGATAGGTGGGGAAAGAAAGTGTATACTTCTTCCACTCTAGCCATGAGAGCGTTGAATTGTCAGTTTCACATGTTAAAATATCAAAATTATCTCCTTTCACAATTGAAATCTAAGGTGGATGCTTTGGCGGAAGGTATTGAGTGTAAAGAGTTGTTGGATTTAGTTCATGTGTCTGAACAAGTGGGTAAGCATTCTTTGCAATGTGGTTTTGATGCTGTACAGGCCTCCTCGAGGGTGGCTGCCACTAGTTCTGTTCTTCGCAGGCATGCCTGGTTGAGGGATCAGAATTTAGCTGAGCATGTTAAGACAAGGATTTTGGATGCTCCTTTACAGTCTGATGTGTTGTTTGGTGCGCCTGTGGAAGCAGTTTTAAAGAAAATGGAGGACAAAGCTAAGTCTATGCAAACTGTTAAAGATTTTTGCAGGTGCAGCCACCAAGTTTAGTAGAAATTGGCCTGCTAAGGGGTGGACATATCCTGCTTATGATTCCCAGTCTAGGGGTAGGTCTAGACGTGGTAGGGGCAGAGCTCAAGGTTCTTTTAGGCCTAGAACAGGTAGTTCACCTGCTCAGACTTCTGGTGAGGGCAGGGTCAGTCCTTTCGTAAACAGACCCAATGACCTGCCTTTTCAGCTGCCGGTAGATTCTCGTCTGGCAGCTCCTTTGGGAGGAAGACTGTCTCTTTTCAAAGACAATTGGGATTTAATTACTCAAGACAGATGGGTGTTGGATATCATTCACCACGGTTACAGGTTTTATTTCCATACATTGCCCCCTTTCAAAGGCATGCCAGACGTTCCTCCTCCACAAAGAAAAGAGGCTCACAAGCACATTTCTCAGTTACTCCAGATGGGGGCCATTCAGCCAGTTCCTGTATCAGAAAGGGGCCTAGGATTTTATTCTCGCCTGTTCCTAGTACCAAAGAAGGGGAACACGTGGAGACCAATTTTGGATTTATCTCTCCTCAACACTTATCTGGACATTCCCAAGTTCAAGATGTTGACGTTACAACAGCTTTTACCTCTGCTGGGCAAAGATCACTGGATGGTAACTTTAGATCTCAAGGAAGCTTACCTTCATGTGCCTATAAGGCTAAGTTGCAGGAAGTATCTGCGGTTTCGAGCTGGAAATTCTCATTATCAGTTCTCTGCATTGCCCTTTGGCTTATCTACTGCGCCCAGAGTATTCACAAAGGTTCTGGCTCCAGTGATAGCTTACTTCAGGCTACAAGGAATTCAAATCTATCCTTACTTGGACGACTGCCTGATTCTGGCTCAAGACAAGGAAGACCTTCTACAGCATCTGGAATATGTTATAGCAGTGCTAAGATGCCTAGGGTATTCTGTGAACGAAATAAAGTCCAGTCTAGTACCCTCTCAAGACATGTGCTTTCTGGGTGTGAGACTGAATACAGCAGCCCAGATGGCCTTTTTAACCCCGGACAAACAAAAGAGTCTATCACTTTACTTCCATCAACTATCTCATCAGTCCGTGCTGACTGCAAGGACAGTCCTTCAAGCATTAGGGTTCATGGCATCTTGTATTCTGGTGCTTCCCAATGCCAAACTGCATATGAGGAAGCTACAATGGTATCTCAAAATGTATGGACACAGCACTGCCAGGATTTGGACACTGTCATTCAAATAATACCTTGCCTTCAGAAAGAATTTTTGTGGTGGGCTCAGGAATGTCACCTAAACAAGGGACTCTCTGTGACCCGGCCAGAGGCGAGTCAGATTTTAACGACAGATGCCTCGGACATTGCTTGGGAGCTCATCTAAATGGAAAGTGGATACAAGACAAGTGGCCTGCCAGACTACAGCATCTACATATCAACATGAAGGAGATGTTAGCAGTCCAGTTTGCATTAATGGCTTTCAAGGAGTTACTTCTTCCAGGGCAGGTGTTGATTCTAACAGACAACACAACTGTCATGTGGTACATCAACAAACAAGGGGAACACATTCTTACCCATTGTGCAGGCAAGCAATGATTTTATGGGAGACTGCGCTCAGCTTGCAACTAACTCTTCAGGCAAGGTTTCTGCCAGGAGCACAGAACTCCTTAGCAGATGTGTTAAGCAGACAAATCATGGATCCCCACGAGTGGAAACTGGATCTTCATGTATTTCAAAGGTTGACAGTGTCCTGGGGAACTCCAGACATAGATCTGTTCGCTTCTCCACTAAACCACCAGCTGCCAAAGTTTTGCACAAAGAGGTTACATCACACAGCTTGGAAAGTGGATGCTCTTTCTTTCAGTTGGAAAAATCTTCATGTGTATGCGTTTCCACCTCTGCCTCTTCTTCCAAAGGTGCTTCTAAAAGTCAGACAAGACAAGCCAAGGATGATTTTAATAGCTCCAGATTGGCCTCGACAGCACTGGTACCCATTACTGAGGAGCCTAGTAAAGAAGCCTCCATGGCCTTTACCCTTGATTCCACACCTGTTGTCTCAGAGAGACGGCCACCTGCTCAATGTCAAGCTTCGCTCTCTACATCTAACAGCATGGCATATTCTGTTTTGAGAGACAGCCGGTCTCACCTTCCTCAACAAGTTTTAAATGTGATTATGGAAGCTAGAAGACCTAGTACAAGGAAAGTGTACGCAGAAAAATGGAAGAGATTTTTATTTTGGAGTGCAGCAAGGAATTTGGATATTTCTGAGCCTAATTTGAGTGTGGCTCTTCAATATCTTACTGAGTTATTGGACAAAGGTTTGTCCTTCTCTTCCATTAAGATTCATGCTGCAGCAATTTCAGCTCACTATGATTGTGACCCACCATTGTTTTCGCATCCTTTGTTCAAACAGTTTCTTAGAGGGGCAAAGAATATAAGACCCCCACGTAGAGCTCCTACTCCTGCTTGGGATCTCAATTTTGTGTTGGAAAAACTTACTCTACAACCTTTTGAGCCTCGGCTACTGCTGAATTGAAATACTTGTCATGGAAGACTGCTTTTCTGTTGGCCATTACTTCTGCAAGAAGGGTGTCTGAGTTGCAGGCCCTTATGGCAGTAGAGCCCTTTTTGATTTTCCATAAGGATAGGGTATCATTACGTACTAATCCTTCCTTTATGCCTAAGGTGGTTTCTAGTGTGGCTTTAAACCAAACTATTCATTTGCCTACTTTTATGCAGACCCCCAAAATAAAGGGGAAAAGATTTTGCACACTTTAGATGTACACAGGCAATTGCGTTATTATTTAAGCAGGACTAAGGATTTTAGGCAGTCACAGCAGTTGTTTGTTTCTTTTGCTTTGAGTTCACAGGGCAAGCCTGTGTCAAAACAGACTATTTCTAGGTGGATTGGGTTTTGCATTGCATTTTGTTATTCCCATCATGGCAAGGAGATTCCAGCTGGGATTAGGCCTCATTCCACTAGGGCTACTGCCACTTCAACAGCATTTCTAAGGGGGGTGGCAACAAAGGATATTTTGGAGGCAGCTACTTGGAGTTCAGTGCATACTTTCTCTAAGCATTATCACCTTCCTCTCTACTCTAAGTCTAGGGCTGGTTTTGCCACAGCTATTTTGCAAGGCATGTTGTCAGCTCCTGCTTCTTTATGATTTACCAGCCTCCTTACCTCTGCTTTGGGATTCTACCCAATAGTAAGGACTGCAGCAATGTGGAACGAAGAACATAGTACAGTTTTGTACCTACCATAAATGTAGATGTTCGAGGATCCACATTGCTGCAGACCAATTTACCCTCCCTCCTTCCCCTCTGTGTTTGGGGGTGGTTGTGTAGGTGAGGTTATCTGCTGATATTTTTGTATATATTTTGTATATAATGTACATATTTTTGGTGCAGGTATTTTGGGCCTTGTCTTTTTAGGGTCTTCTGACATCTGGGGCAAGAAAAGACTGAGGATATGACGTCGGTCATGCGCATTAGTACCCTGACGTACTGACGTCAGTCTAATGCGCCCTGACCGACGTCAGCCATATACTCTGGTATTCGGGCCGACTGGACAGCGGACTACCCAATAGTAAGGACTGCAGCAATGTGGATCCTCGAACATCTACATTTATGGTAGGTACAAAACTGTACTATATATATATATATATATATATATATATATATATATAGGGTCTACCTTATTTTGTCGAAGTGCCATAATATCGAATCCCATTTTGTCAACAATAAAAATATCCAAGCCCACTTCATCAAACCACTGCAGCTATGGAGATCTTCCCAGGGTAAGTAACCTGTTGTGCGAGATAGTGAACTTTGCCCTTTTCCCAACTGTAGTCTGATCTTGGAGTTGGTACATTTAGTTAGGGGGTGTGTGCCACCTGGGTGGGTTAGGAATGGAGCAGTTTCTTTTTGAGTAAGTGGTTACTTACCCTAGGAAGATCCTTGTAGCTGTGGTGGTTTGATAAAGTGGGTTCGATATTTTTTGCATGAACAAAACAGGAATAATCCATATATGTACATGTATTTGTATGTGTGTATATATATATATATATATATATATATATATATATATATATATATAGTTATAAAACTTCACAAAAAGTAAATGCTGAAAAGCACTTTGATGCCCAAAGTCAATCCATAAAACATACGCAGATCATGATTTTACTGCTAAACACAGCATTATCAGAGCAAAGTGACTATTTTGAGCATTTTCTGGCTTGTTAAACTTGATTTCTGCATTAGTAACTGTATTTAGAGCACAACCTAAAGCTGTTTGCTGAATTTCCTGTTTGCACTTATTTTTAAAATCGTTTTTTTCTCAAAACTTGCATTTTATCTGTCTTTGGCCTAGCACTCTTGTGTGGGGTCATTTACTGCACTGTTATAACTTGTTAATACTTGTGAACCTCTGCTATCTCTGAAAAAAACAAAAAAACAACAAAAAAAATCTTGCTTTTTTTCCCACGTTTCTGAGATTTAAAAAAGTTCAGTTACAGGCTTGCTGTTCTTGAACTGTTTGTAAGTTTCTGTGAGGCCATTTTTGCTTGGGCTAAAGGGAAGTCTCTCTGTTGATCAGTGGCAGTGAAAAACATTGAGCAGCCTGCCTGCCCCTGTGGGAGTGGTTACTGACTTGAAACTGTAGTTTTATTGGCCATTTTGGGTCAATTCCAAAACTCCTTCATCTTCCTCTCTTAAAACCCACTTTTGCACGGTTTTGCGCGTTTTTGTGCATAGCGCAACAGTGGGCAGCGCCGCCTAATTGGGTTTAAACTATTTCTGGCTCCAAAAAGTCTGCTCTTCACTTTTTCCCTTAGAACTGCTCTATCTCTCAATTTAAACACCATATTCTCATTCTAAGGCCCTTCACTGGTCCAATTAAGTAATCCTACAAGTTAGCACTATTAAACCATAAGCACTACTTACTCTTATACTCTCTACAATTACCCTGTCCCCTATTGATCCGTCTTAAATTCAGTTTCCCTATATTACTCTAGCATGTCCAAAGGTCATCCAATGGTTTCCTCTCCAGTCCAGCTGGTGAATCTGGGAATTTTGAGGCAATGTTACAACTGTCTAATGTACACGGACAACCCTCTCCTCCTCCAAACAGGTTCAAATATATGTGAGAGATGCAACTATTTAGCCAAACTGGAGGCTGAGCTCTCTCATCTCAAAACTGGTGTAACCAGTCAGGAGGAGAAGGTAACCTCACACAACACAATTCCAGTATCACATAGTCCCACCACATCAGCAAACCAAACACATAAATACACAAAAACATACTCAGAGGCTCTAAATAAAAATCTACCTAAACAACAGAGACCTCCAAAGCAGACATCCAAGCAAACGGTACCTCAAAACAAAACACGCACAACACATAGCCCACAAAGTCAGTGTGCCAAGCAGCCACAGCCCTTAAGGCTGAATAACACACCTGATACTCTTGTAATAGGTGACTCTATTGTCAGACACATTGACATCCCGCTCACCAGGCTGAATAAAGAGAAGGTCACGGTGAGCTGCCTGTCGGGTGCTAGGATCCACCACATAACGCAAGCACTCAGGTCACTCCAAAGCAAATACAAATATGACTCAGTCATTGTACATGCTGGTGTGAATGACCTGAGACGTACCTCCCTGGGCTACATGAAAAGAGACATAGAGGAGCTCTCTGATCATGTAGCCCAGGCTGGTATGACCCTGACCTTGAGCAGTATCTTACCCTCACCTAGCATGATGCCACAGTACAAAGACAAAATGATCGATTTTAACAATTGGCTAAAATTTTGGTGTCATTCAAAGGGGATCCAGTGTCTGTCAGCCTGGGATGACATGCTCGACAAGCCACGTTGCGCTAGGGACGGCTTGCACCTGTCACCACTGGGCTTTCGGATATTGGCAAAAGCTCTTGCCACCCCCATAGTGCCTTTTTTAGGCAAGGCTCAAAAGTCAAACCCACCCCCATAGACAGCACAAGGAACAAGAAACTAAGGGTAATGCTGCTAAACACCAGAAGTCTTAACCTCAAGATGCATGCACTCGAAGCTCTCCTCAGTATGGAGAATATCGATATCTGTGCAGTGACAGAAACCTGGTTCAAGGCTCCAGAGAGCACCCCAGCACTACCAGGCTATACCTCATATCATGCTTTTCGGCCCCAAAACCCGGACCGAACCACAAAAGGAGGGGGAGTTTCCATATTTATCAAGGATATCCACACCTCCAGGTTAGTGGCATTGCACGAAGTATAGGAGACCATCCATGTGCAACTAACAGTGGGCAAGACTGCTTTTCAGTTTATAGCATCCTACAGATCACCCTCTCAAAGTCAGGAATCCCACTCGGCTTTCCTGAAAACATTGGAGAACATGAAGATCTCTCCGAACACCATTATATTGGGTGACTTCAACTACCCAAACATTGACTGGGAGCACTACTCAAGCCGCAGCACCTTAGCCCAAAGGTTCCTGGAAATTATAAACTCAAATGCTATGGAACAACTAGTCACCACTCCCACAAGAGGGAACAACATACTAGACCTGATCATTACCAACATGGGGACTCTATGCTCCACACCAGAAGTATATCCCTCATTGGTAAGATTAGACCATAAATTAATTTCACTAGATGTCCACATCCCGACCCCACCCCCAGCCCAGAAAACCACAGTGAAAAACTTCTCACGTCTCAAAACTGAAGTGGAATCCTTCAAGGCCCCAGGGCCAGTGGAAACTACGGCCCAAACTGCAGAATCCTATATAAACGCATTCTACGGACATCTCCAGGAATGCATGGATCATGCTATCCCAAACAAAACCAAGACCCAATCATCCAAAGGCAGGCGTCCAGTCTGGTGGACCCCTGCCATAAATAAACTGTACAACAGAAGGAGGAAGCTACTACGTGATAGAGCAAAATCCCTAATAGGGAAGGCATCTCTGATCAGTACTAGCAAAAATTACGATCCCTCATAAAATCCTCCAAGGCCAGCTTCGAGAGAAAAATTGCACAGGACACCAAAGACAATCATAAGGCTTTTTTCACTTATGTTAGAAACCTGGGATGCAACTCCCAGACTTGTTCTGAGTTGATTCTAAATGACAAAAAATACACTGAACCCACAGACATCACCAATATCCTGGCAGACAGGTTTAGTGCAAACTTCTCCACCCCCTCCCCCCCAAAAGAGCAAGTATCTATCCTAGCAGAGGGCTGCCTCCCAAACATATCTGATGCTCAGGTGAAGGCTGCCCTCTCCAAAGCAAAAAACACTGCTTCCATGGGACCAGATGGCGTCCCAGGTTGCATCCTACATGAACTCCAAGAGGAACTAATCCCTCAAATAAAACAGCTATACAATCTCAGCCTCACTACAGGATATACAGCAACAGTGGTCCCACTCCACAAAGGTGGAGCCTCTACGGACCCTGGAAACTATCGCTCCATAAGCCTGACTAGCTTAGTCTGAAGGCTATGGAGAGGATCATCATGGAGCTCATAAACAAAGACATTGGGGACCTACAGACACTAGATCCTACCCAGTTCGGCTTTGTCAAGGGCTGATCCTGCCTTTTGAACCTGGTTGACTTCTTCGAAACAGTCACCAAAGCCATAGATGAAGGGAAGGTAGTCCACACAGCCTATCTGGACCTTGCAAAGGCATTTGACACAATACCCCACTCGGGCATCATAGATAAGCTATCCAGCTTAAATATAAACCCCTATGTCACAAGATGGGTCGCAAACTGGCTCAAAGACAGAACCCACAGAGTGAGAGTTGCTGGAGCCATGTCAGACTCAAACCCAGTCACAAGTGGCGTCCCACAGTGTTCTGTCCTGGGACCACTCTTGTTCGGTATATACTTTTCCGAGGTACAGGCAAACGTGGGAGGACTATGGCTCACCAAGTTCGCAGACGACTGCAAACTGGGCGCCATAATCAACTCTCCAGCTGACACAAACATCCTTCAAAAAGGTCTCACAGAGACAGATAACTGGTGCCAGCACCATGGTTTAAAGCTAAATGCCAAAAAATGTATAGTCATACCCTTTGGCAAAAACAATGTGCCCACAAATTACCACATAGGCGGAAACCCATTAAGTACAGAGAAAGTTATTAGGGACCTGGGGACCCAAGTTGATAGCAATCTCTCCTTTGAAAACCACATTGCCAAAGTGGTTAGAAAGACCTTCTACATAGCCCACCTCATCACGAAGTGTTTCACATCTAGATCAAGAGAGGTAATTGTGCCCCTTTATTCATCCCTCATCAGGCCCATCATAGAATACAATGCCCCTTTTGGGATGTACCTTACCCGACACCTGCAGCAATTAGAAAGACCCCAAATGTATCTCACCAAGAGGATCAAGGGTCTCAAACAGATGCCATATGCTGCTCGGTTAAAAAAACTCCAGCTCTACTCAGTTGCATACCGCCTACTTCGAGGCGATCTATGCCTGACATACAAAGCTATGTCAAATCCAGAATTAATGGACATGCTCCACCTCAGTAAATCTAAATCCCTAATCTAAGCCAAAGTGGTTAGAAAGACCTTCTACATAGCCCACCTCATCACGAAGTGTTTCACATCTAGATCAAGAGAGGTAATTGTGCCCCTTTATTCATCCCTCATCAGGCCCATCATAGAATACAATGCCCCTTTTGGGATGTACCTTACCCGACACCTGCAGCAATTAGAAAGACCCCAAATGTATCTCACCAAGAGGATCAAGGGTCTCAAACAGATGCCATATGCTGCTCGGTTAAAAAAACTCCAGCTCTACTCAGTTGCATACCGCCTACTTCGAGGCGATCTATGCCTGACATACAAAGCTATGTCAAATCCAGAATTAATGGACATGCTCCACCTCAGTAAATCTAAATCCCTTAGAGCCACACGCCGAGGGACTTGAACCTCAGCACAGGAATAAGTAGAACGTGCTGGAGGGACAGGTGCATAACACAGAGGCTCCTTCGCTCTGGAATAGAATTCCAGTTCGTGTGAGGCAGAGCACCTCACTGAATCTCTTCAAGAAGAATCTCGATAGGTGGATGGGGGATCGTAGGTTTGTCCCAGGGATTACTCCCGTGTCACTATTAGACAGAGGCACAGTAAACTAAACCTTAAAAAGGGCACAGTATACTCAAATCAAGGGGTGGCGTAAGCCATACAGAATCGGGCTAGGCTTATAATTGCCTCAGGGCAGATAGCCTAGTATGAACCTATGAACCTATGAACCTACAAAAGCTGAAGACAGCCACTTTGTTGAGGTAATGTAAAAATGCTTACTAAGAAATTGAGAAAATAACTTAATATCATGAGAAATGGAAAGGCAAATAGCAATGTAAATGTGAGGTAATGAATATTTATTTTATTGTTTAGGAGTCTTGATTTAAGTTTCAGTAACGTTATAAAGCAGCAATATATAGCAATGCTGTCTAGAGTTATTGTGGCTGCTGGGGGCATGGATTGAGTACTGAGTAGTTTAAAATAATTTAAAAGAATGCAAGCTGTTTTGTTTATTTTTATATTTGTGACCATTTGACTTGCAGAGATTTGAAATTCTGAGTTCCCGATTATGGAGACTCAATGACCAAAAATACAGCCTTACATATACTAAGTCCAAGACTGCAATTTCTCAGAATATCCCCTTTTGTCCAAGGTATGGCAATCTCAGACTTAGTGTATGTAAGTATGGCTGGTGTGGGGGCTTGCCCCATTAGGGATGGAGGGGCCTTTTCTGAATGAAAGAAAAAATGATTGCAGGAGAAGGGTGACGTTTGATATTTACTCTTTTTTCGCTTCTATTTTCAGTTCTTTTTACAGTATTTTGAAATTTGGCATTGCAAGTCCTGGCATTTTAATTGGAAGCCATTTATAGTGGTTAAACAGTACACCAATGTAAAAAGATCAGGGGGAGCTGTGTGCTTTCATCTTTAGAATGTTTTAAAATGCATGTGGAAGGAATAAAGTCTTTAAAATCTTATTTTAAGATTGCATGTGCAAGGTTTTCCAGTAGGTTTTTTTTGTAACTTGCATTTATGTAAGCTGAAGAGAGGCATAACATACTGAAACAAGACAGGTTTTGCTAGAAACACACATATCTCATTGTAAGGCTCAAAGATGAATTACAGCAGTAAGCAGAAGCACCAGACAGTTCTAGGAATCCAGTTATGAAATGTTTAGACAGCTTATTGAGATTGACATTTTTGTGAGATCCTTGAGAGATACAATAATTAGTTCTTCAAGGACAGTGACAGGTAACCAAGTTAGTGAATTGTAATAAAAAAGCAGTGAAATACCTAGATTTAAAAGGGTATACAGCTCCTGTAGCAGCTGCAATTAGATTGATTTAATAGCTAATATATTTGTTACATTTTTGCCAAAGAATTGTTTTAAGAGCTAGTCAAAAAGTTGGTTAACTGAATGCATGCCAGTTATTATGCATGCATATGAGAGGCACAGAGACAGTACTGAAACAAACAGAAGTGCACTTTTGTGTTAGCAGTTACAGAGGAAACAACCTGCACAGTAACTAGCATGGTTAACCTGATTTTTAATTTAGATAATCCCTATGATTCATTAAGTGTACACCATTCTGAGTCAACAGACAGCACAGGCATAAGTAACACCATCTTCCTGCTAATTTTAGTTTTCTACTGATTTTCTTGCAGCCTTAGATATTGAGGAGGATTCATAAAGGTTGTCAGAGAGTGTAGTGCAATTTCTCTGAGTGTCTAGAAAGCACAACCAACGTGGTAGGGATGTTCTTCAATTACAAATAGTGTACACTTAGTGTACAGACAGTGTAGGCATTAATGCATCTGGTCTAATGTCTGCTTGAGCAGTTGTCAGTTTGGAGCTACTTGGAAAGTGTCTTTTTGTATTTGAAAATGTATACAGTTTTATAAGTTTGGTTAGGAGTTATTGTGAAATGTTCTGTTTGAAAAAAATACAACATGAAGTTAAAAAGACTTGACAAGTTGAAGTTTTGGAGAAGATTTGCCAGCCAGCCAGCCATCAGTGTGTGTATGTATGTAATCTGTTAAAAGAAAATTTATATAAAATGGAATTGTTATGGACCACAAGTGAAAACTATTTCTACTTATTAGAATGGCTGCATTAAAATATTGTCATGGAATGTTAATGGACTTACAGGCTTAGCTAAAAAACAGAATACTGATTTATAAACATAAATGATGAGTACAAATAGTAATGTTGCAGGCAATCTAGATAGAAGTGAACATGGTAATTTGATAAAAAGGGATTCCAAGGAGGACACAAACCAGACAAAGAAAAAGAGGAGTAATAATATTTATATGCAGAGGAGTAGTGATAGTAATAGAGGGAGAAAAAAGATAACTGTGGAAGTTCTGTATTGAAAAGAGGTGTTTTAACAAGAAATTAATGAATGGGAAAAATTACCACTTTGGCATGGGCTTATATACCACTCTAAAATAAATGCATCATAGATCTAAAGAATTTTAGGAAAAAAAATAACCTTTCAGTAAGGCATCTTATTTATGAGAGGTGACTAGAGCATGCTCTGTATTAATGAAGATATAATGCAAGGTCTAGAATAAAGATTATAACTAGAGAAATAAGTCTTTCAAAGATATATAAAACAGTAATTGGAATGTAAGATGTTTCCCAACTAACAGGAGACAAGATATAGCAACTGGGTGAGACTGGTTAGTAATTACATATCACAAATTTACTTGATTGAAGAAAGTAAGACTTACCTAAAAGGATGCTATTATAAGAAATCGGTTGAGAATTCAGGACAGCAAAATATAAAGACATTGGTATTTCCCTGCTTATTTATTGAAAAGGAAACATTTTAGAGACAAACAATACTGAGATCTTTTAGGAATTATAGAAGCTATTACAAAGGGGGCTTGCCTGGGAGAATATAAAGTTGGAATTTAGAAATATGGTAGAAATAATGGAAAAAGAAAAATAAGAAAAATTGTAACAAATTATTTAAAAGGGCTAGCAAATGCTAAGCAAATAGAAAGAAAAATAGGGAACTTACAAAGGAATAAAAGGAGCAGATGCAGTCATCCAAAGAAAAAATGAAACAACACATAGATAACACTGATGAGCACAGACGTACTGTAGTTAAGCAATTATATGTTGATAGCCATCCCAGTGTACAGAAACTGTTAGCTCAAAAATGTAGACAGCAGAAGGTAGAACAATGAGTAATTATACTCTGATATCTCAGGACAGGGATAATAACCAGAGACCCTGAGGAGAAATTAGAGATATTTCGGAGATTCTATGAAAATTATATAAAGCAGAGGAATTGGGATATCAGGATAAAAAGCACTGCAATTGAAAATATTCATTTAATTTTTAAATATGCCAATGTAAGGGGTAGAGGAGGTTGGACACATAACAGTACTAACAGATGGGAAAATAAATTAAAAAAAATGTGATATATAGTCATTGAACAGGAAACTACCAGGAATTGATGGCATTCCCAAAGAAATGTGGACATTAGGAGGTAAGAAACTATTACAAGCTTGGAAAGTATTGATCAATAACATCTCAAATGGGGTAGAAGTTACCTGTATTGCAGAAAAAGGCAGTGGTGACAGTACTACCAAAAGAGGGAAAGGACACAGCAGACCATATATTGTATAGTCTGGTTTCACTTTTGAACAATGACTATATGGTTTTCCTGTCTATACTGGATAAGAGAATGGCAACACCTCTGCCAAAACTGATTGCCAAGGATCAACATAGTTTTATGGGTGACCGACATTTGATAATATCAATAAAACAATGATGATACAGAAGTAATGTGAGCATAAGAACATACCACTATTGGTGGTATGTTTGAATGCAGAGAAACCATTTGATAGGTCTGCTGGGAATTATGCCCAGGATAATGGATAATGGTGGGATTTCAATTTCAGATGCATAAATAAATACCTAAAAATACAATGGATAAAATTTATGAATGTTCAGAGTCAAAAGTACAAGTATGTAGGGGCACTTTCTGACAGGATTGGCTTGAGTAGAGGAACCAGACAGGGATGCCCACTCTCCTTTTACTGTTTGAACTACAGTTGAAACCCTTATTCACAAATTCAAGGCATGGATACCATGAGAAATTGGTTCTGTTGCTGATGATTTTATATGGTATCTGACAAACCCAGAACAAGATATCCATATGTTAATAAATATTCATAGATAATTCCAAGCTTTTTCAGAGGAGAAGAAGACAAAGGCAATAGTTGTAAAATATGTGCCTACACATAAGTTAGTTCATTGGTATCCATTTTTGTTGGGCATGATAAAATGATACATTTAGGCATATAGGTTAAACAGGAAGTAGTAGTGGCAACTAAGGATGCATGAGTGGAACCTACGTAGAAAATAATTACAAATAAGCTATTAGAAGACTACAGCTTTGGATCTGGGCAACAAAATACAAGCAGTGAAAAAGGTTTCTGTTCTAATGTGGCTCATGTCAGGCATAAATTTACCAATCTGCACAGAATTTAAATATAATAATTAATAAAGAGCTAAAGGGGTTTATTTAGAATGGAAAAGATTGGGTGGAGTAAGTTAATCATTCCCTTAGAAAAAGGAGGTCTAGGATAACCAGACTTGAGGGGGTAATGTTAAAGCTGCACAGCTGACAGTTATGCAATCAAAAGGATTATAGATCTAAATGGAAAAGATGACATTTAATTGATGTGTTTGTGTGCATGTGTGAATGTGTGTGTCAGGTGTATCAGAGACTTAGAGATTAGTGCTCTCAGCACAAGCCTTTAAAAAGAATGTTAGCAATCATTTAGAAAAACATCATTTGGCACAAAAAAGCAACTTAATTGGAAACCAGGAACTGGTGCCAGAGCCATGGCCTAAAGCTAAATGCCAAAAAGTGCATAGTCATCCCCTTTGGGAAAAACAAAGTGCCCACAAATTACCACATGGGTGGTAATCCATTACGTATGGAAGTAGTAATTAGGGATTTGGGGACCCAAGTAGACTGCAATCTCTCCTTTGACAATCACATTGCCAAAGTGGTTAGAAAGACATTCTATATAGCCCACTTTATCACAAAGGGGTTCACATCTAGATCAAGAGAGGTCATTGTGCCCCTCTACTCATCACTCATCAGGCCCATAATTGAATACAATGCCCCATTTGGGATGTACCTTACCCGAAACCTGCTACAACTAGAAAGACCCCAAAAGTACCTCACCAAGAGGATCAAGGGACTCAAACAGATGCCCTACACAGTTAGGCTAAAGAAACTCCAGCTTTACTCAGTTGCTTACTGCCTGCTCAGAGGTGATCTGTGCCTGACGTATAAAGCCATGTTCAACCCAGAATTAATGGACATGCTCCATCTCAAGAAATCCAAATCCATCAGAATTACACGCTCCAGTGACTTAAACCTCAGCACAGAAATAAATAGAACATGCTGGAGGGACAGATTCATATCCCAGAGGCTCCCCTCACTCTGGAACAAAATCCCAATCCATGTCAGACAGAGCCCCTCAATGACCCTCTTCAAGAAGAATCTTGATGTTTGGATGGGAGATCGTAAATTTACCCCTGGGATCTCTTCTGTGTCACTGCTAGACAGAGGCATGGTAAACTAACCTTAAATGGGCTATCTTCTGTGACCTACTATATAGAGGCACAGTCAACTAATCTAAAAAGGGTGGCGAAAGCCAAACACACTCTGGCTAGGCTTGTAAATGCCCTAGGGCAGATAGTCTAGTATCAACTTATGAACCTATGAACCTATGTGTAAAAAACAAAAATGAACTAGTGCTTAAGCATATGCCTTCAAGATTCAAAAGTTTTAAAGACAGTAAAGCATTTAAATAGTTCATCATTTAGAGCATTACTAAACAGAACAATAGAATAATAGAATGGGGACTATATTACTTGATTGAAAACCCAAGTCAGCAAACGCCTGATTGCCAACCAATTCACAGTGAACTGTCATTTCTGCGAATGGCCACTTCAGCAAATTTGCTCCTCGGGGAAAAATTGCTTGGCCATTGTCCTGAATTTGCCCTTTTCCCCACTGTAGTGCGATCTTGGGGGGTGTGGGGGTGTGGGGGGGAAGCTCCCCACTTTGAAAGGTTTGAAATACCGTGTCATTTTTGGTTGGTCAAGTGATTTTTTTCCCCTAGGAAATATTTGCTGAAGTGGTCGTTCACAGAAGTGACAGTTCCTTGTTTATTGGTCGGCGAACAGGTGTTCGCTGACTTGGGTTTTCGATTGCATAATATAGACCCAATAGAATGCACCAGAATGCATATGAATTTAAATGTAAACATAAAGCAAAAATAATTAAGTTGAAACTAATGATTTCATAGAATAACAATAATTATAACAATAATAATAATAATAATAATAACAACAATAAGCCATTGAATACAAAATACACATATTCTAACTTCTATGAAATGAGGTTCCAAGATACTTCCAATGCTGTTATATTAAATATTTCATAAGTAAGTCATTATTAAGGCCATTTGGCTGCAAGGTATCATAAGTGTGGATATGTGTATTCTTGTATTCAACTGGCTTATTGTTATTATTATTGTTATTCTACAAACTCATCAGTTTCAACTGAATTATTTTGGCTGAGAGTAACTGGTGGAAGTTAGCTAAGGAACTGGTTCCCTATTACGCCGCCACAGATGCAGGTTGTTGAATGGGTATTCTTGAATAGTAAAGTGCGAAAAGGCAAAATAGCAAAGCGGCTTTTCAGCGAATTCTTTCCCTGGGAAAGAATTTGTTTGGCCGCTTTCACTACTTTGCCTTTTTGGCACTGTAGTGCAATCTTGGAGTTGGTATATTTAAGTAGGGTGGGTGTGGGGGCACAGCCTCCCACGTCGGGGGGTAATGTTTTACTGTTTTTTTTTTTTGTTTCGGAAAAGCAATTGTTTTCCATTGGAAAATAATCGCTGTTCTGAGGGTTTGATGTTGTAAGCTTTCGCTTACATGGAGTCGATTATCTGTCGTTCAGTCTTCTGAGCGCGTGATATGATAATATAGACTCAAGGAACTAAGGTGCTGAGTGCTTTTAAGTCAGGCAGAAAGAATAAAAGAGTGGAATGAAGATAAACAATTACTTCAGTTAGACACCAGAGATTGTATGATTTGTAAAGGACTGATAGCAGATTAATGGCAAACAGAAAATAATAGAGGGAAAGTGAATGAAAGGCCAGAACCAGTAAAGGTTTTGGTGGCACAAAGAACATAAAATGCCACTAAAAATAAGAATAATTGTCAGGTTATGAAAAACACTTCATGGCAATTAAATTTAAGTCACTGCAATTATGGCAGAACTGAGAGAGACGGACAGATGGACAAATTGCAAAGGAACAGAGGGAGGAAATTTGCAAAATCTAGATGGTTTAAGATATTTGTGTGGATGTGTCAGCAAATGTATTTACATACTTTATATAAACTACATGGGATGTTTTCACAAGTAGAGAGTAATTAGAGACATGAAGAGGAAGACAGAGAAAATTTGGAACATGTTTTTAGGGGTGTAAACATGACTGAGTTAAAAAAAATTGCATATGAAGTATTCTGGCACAAATATTGGGGAAGCAAATAGTAATAAATCAAGAAATTATTTTCTTAACTTGGAGTCTAGGATAAGAAAATAGCCTAGTAAAGTTTTATTAAGCCTAATGGTGTGCTGGCAGCCTAAAAGGAAATAATCACAAGAAAATGGAAGTCAGAAATCTAAACCTGCCTAGAAGTACTGAATATTATGAAATAAATAAAATAATTTGAGTTGAGATATTTGGGAGTGGGTTGGAGTAAATTGCATATTTATAAATGGGATCTATGGGAACATTAAATATAAATCAATGTACAAAAGGAATAATGGTGTAATATGATTGGCATGAATTATATACATATGACTGAATAAAATGTTAATGTAATGAAGGTGTTAACCAAAATGTGAACTGAATTCTGTTGACTGTATGAGAATTCATACTGCAAGTTAAAATTGTGAAAATTAAAGCTGTTTGAAGTATTTACTATTTTAGCTCACTCTTTGTATAAAGCTGAAAGTAGAGGTATGGGCAGACTTAAGAAGAATAAGTCATTAATGCTAAGATTTTTACTCTAGTATAATGATAATAAAGGGGTGTTTATAAATGTTATTACTGAGTTGCAAAACAGACTATTTGGCCTGTTGGACATATATTGGATCCCAGGACTTGGAGCTAAATCTATGAAAACTTATCTAAATACTTTATAGACCACTGGCAACTCAGCACTGTAAAAATCCACTGCCAATCAATCTGCGGATCGGTGATCTGCTGTGGTGTCCTCTAACCTGAAAAAAACAGAAAAGGCTGAAAGACATTGCATTGCTATAAAAGGAAATCTGATTTTGGGAGGAGATGTTGCTTGTTACATAAAGCATAGTCTGCTGCTACGATCACCGTTTAATCAGATTATGAGATCCTGCAGTTTTGGCGTTGCTTATATTATGTTTGTAGATGCAGAACATAAAGCACTCTGCGAGGGAGGTGGAGGGATTGACCTTCACAGAAAAAATAATTTTGCAAAGCAGTCTAAGTCATATTTTTGTGATTTAATGCAGCTTTCACTGAAAATGTTTCCAGTAGACAACCTTGGTTCTGGTCTTCTTTAATATTTTCCGTTATTGCTTTTGAGTTAATATGATACTTCTTATATGCCTGTGACACAATTGTCATGTATAACTTCAAAAAATGCTTAGAGCTAATAATTAATTACAAATCTCCTGTTACTTACTATTAATTATTATTATTTTCTTTCATCTAATGAAAGCAGTATGACTTAAATTTACAAGTTTGGTATTCATTACATGTAACTCAGTTATTAAGTTTGTTAGATGAACAGGAATCAATTGATTTTGTTTAATGTACGTAGTCAACAAGTGTTCTATAATTTTTGCTATCAGATGTTTAGGACCACAGTGCTTTGCACTTCCTTTTGTATTCTACTTATATTTTTGCATCCAAACAGCTGATCTGTTATCTGATTTTATTTGCTCAGTTTTGTTAACCAGTAAAGAAGTCTTAGTAGCCACTATCAGGCTAGGCTTATATAGGCCCCAGGGCCAATAGCCTGGTACCTACCTATGAAACTATGAACCTATTATCTGTTTTATATGATGGCCTGTAAGCTTTGTACCAGGTAGCTGACATGACCACTGTCATAGAGAATGCAGTCAGAAGCCATGGGAGCTGAATATATGCTTTTAGGGTACAGTCTGTTGCTTTCACTCTTATGCTATATCATTCATCTGTCTTTTTGTGTATTTTTCAGTGGGTAAGGAAACTAGACCATCTGGGCTCACCAGTATTGCTTGCATTTAGTTTTATCGTGTTTCAGGCTAATAAAAAAACAAAAGGGTGGGGGTGTTGTTACGGAAGTGGCATGACATGACCACATCATGTAAAACAGAGTGGTGAAGTTAGAGTGATGTGGCCAGACAGGGATTAGGTATGCATGAAAACTAACATAGCATGGTTTTGCCAAGGACAGGGCTGCATAATGAATATTTGCAGTCAGAAAAATGTCAGCAACTGTGCAAATGAGCCAGACTTGCTGTGAGTGATTATATGACTTCAGGCAGCAAAGTGCAGGTATCCTGCCCAGCAATGCAGTCACATGCACCTATTGTAATTGCTACACAGGCACAGAGATGATCTCATACAAGGGTACCACAGCAAAGGGCCAGATGATTTCAGTTTAGAAACTGGAAAGAGATAGGGAACCAGAGCAGTGAGAAATTGGAAGCAAGGACAGTGAGAAATGGGAAAGAGCAAGCAGAGTTACATACAGAAGGAAAACAAGAACGAAAGCCTGGTGTGGGGAAGAACCCTGCCAGAGTCTGAGTCTGCTAAAGCCATATCCACGTATAGGTCAACTCTGGGGGAAAATGTTAGCCAGGGCACATGGCCACATATTGCAGACACTAAGTACACTCATTGACGAGTGCAATACCCATCAATAACATCAGGTAGTAAATGGCATGATGCATATGATCAGTAGTGTGATGCAACATGCGTCAATAGCACCGTCAGGCTTCATAGATGTGTATGTCTGAAGTTACCCAAGGTCTTTGAATGGGCACAGTGGTCACAGTGGGGTAGAATAATTTTCACAATGAGAGTGAGATTTAAAGTAAAATCAGTGTGGCCAGGCTCTAGAGGAGCACATACACTATATAACATCAAAGTCCATGCTTGGATAGAATGGACACCGTAGTGCAGAGAAGGGCTGATAATATATCATGTAACTGATGTGACTCAAAAACAACCACTCTAAACCACCCCTATTTCCATAAGAAGTTCACCGATCCTGCTAGAGTGTGGTAAAAATTGCAGTTGCAATTTTGCAAGAAACCAATGAGAAATGTAGAGAATCAGAGAAGATTAGATATTAAAGTGTAATGCCATACAAGAAAACTGATAACACCCAAGACAAATGTTACTAGAACTGAGAAATGCAGTCACCAATCAAAGGAGCATGACAGCAACAGATGCTTTTACACAGCTGTGGACATTTTTAGATCGCAGTGTACTTGGTAGAACAAGGGCAGCCACGGTGGTGCAGTGGTTAATGTTGCCACCTCACAGCAAGAGGTTCTCCAGTTCGATTCTCAGCTGGGGTGCCTTCTGTGCGGAGTCTGCATGTCCTCCCTGTGGTTGCATGGGTTTCCTCCGGGTGCTCCAGTTTCCTCCCAAATACATGCAGTAGGTGGATTGGACAGTCTAAATTGGCCCTAGGTGTGAGTGTGTGTGTGCCTTCTGTGGAAGGTTGGGTGCCAGGCTGGCAACTCTACACTGTAAAACTCCACTGCCAATCATAAGCGGACAGATGATCCACTGTGGTGACCCCTAACCGGGAAAAGCCAGAAGAAGTGTACTTGGTAGAACAGAAGGCTGATGGAGCACAGGGGATATTTGGGAGAGGATGCATTCCTTTTAGAGGGTGCTCAAGGCACAAGGATATATCAGTACAGACTGCTGTCCAGTTGAGGGGGCCCTAAATAACATTGTACAGAGACAGGGGGAAGGTAAGAGAGATTGCAGTCCTGTTGGGGGGGGGGTCCATCTGGCAAGCACAGAGAAATGACAGGAGAAGTTGCAGTCCTGGCTGGGGGGGGAGGGGTCAGCATGGGAAGAAAAAAAGAACTGATAAAGCAAGTTGCAATCTTCTTAGAGGAGCTCAACCTGATAGGGCACAGGGGACATAGTCAGGTGCAGTCAGTATCCTGATGTGTAGGTGGTGTCATACTCTGCCATATGTACAGTGACAGCATGACATATGCTATAGAGTATGATGGGACTCCATTACAATTAAGCATTGATGTACAATGGACAGCAAGCACTCCTAGGATGCCCACAGCTTTCACACTATTGCACAGTGTTAGAATGATTGTTCTATAGCAGTGCACAGAGTGGTAGACACAATAAGGGTGCACGGGATAGTATTGAGACATCTACTAGCTGGCATAGACTGTCATGCATATAAAGACTTATTCACCTGTATAAGCTACAGGTGTACATGTACTAGCATGGGACAGAAAGAATGGCAATGGCTGGAAAGGTTCATCACTTAAGGTGATCCATCACTGGAGGTACTAAAACAGGCCCTACTCTCACAGGGCATAGATATCCTTGACAGTGGTAAAGCTGACAGGGCCTTCATAGTTCAAGTATATATTTGGTGATACATATCTGCAGCCTTGTGGTGTTATGCACCATCTTTGCCATGGACTGAGATCTATGGAGGAGGGACATCAGCCATAGTTTAGAAGTGTATACAACATCACTTGCAACACACAACAGTGGACACCATTAAGAGTGGTCTGCTACTTGTGCTCATTGGACCATAATTTCCAGGAATCAATGAATAGCAGAATGGGCACTCATCAGCTATATGACCCTATGGACAGTCATCCTGCATGAAACATGCTATGGCTTACGCCACACATGTGCCAGATGTGAGAACTATGGGAACTGCCTGTATAGTGCAAAGACATGTTGTATTATAATGTCCTGTGCAGAGCATACTACCTGACAGTTGATGGAGTGGATGCCCTTCTGGTTGATATACAAGACATCATGTTAAGCTGGTGAGGCCTTGAGAGCAGTGTGAGTGCAGTTAATGGCCAGTAGAACCTCAGGACAATGGACAATGCAGTAGAATGCCCACACAGTGGTGTTTCCCTGCTCTGATGTCTGTGGGAACCATATATGCTTCTTTACATGCTGCTGTATCATGTCCAGGAACTAGTTTAGGATCTCTGAGGCTGAAAGTTGTGAAGCTTCTAATGTGTCCCTTGCTGGAAGCTGAAAAGTCTCCAATGCAAGGATGGCTAGTGCATGCATATTCCTCGATTCCTTGTGAGGACAGTACAAGTGCATTAGCTACTGTATGATGTCTTTGCCCACACTACAGTAGTCAACTGTTTAGCTCGTGGAGGTGATGGTTTGTCAGCCACTGGTTGACTCTTCTGTGATGCAGGGGATGGTGATAAGCAACATCATAAGCACTGGCCTCTGAGGCAGCCACTAACATATGATAAGTAGGTGCAGCAGATGCTGCCCCTGGCATCTTAGCATGAGTGACATACGTGTACATTGAAAAAAAAAAAAGGAAGAAAATTGATCGCATTCAGATAAGAAAGTTTATTGACATTGATTAACATGTCATAATAATTAGTCATGTGATGCATACTGTGCTCTATTCATCCTACTATGGTCGTGCTACCTGTGCCTCTAAATCATGCCTCCCCCCCCCCCCCGTGTGCCACCACTCTCTTTTATGTTGTTTTTTTAACAAATCATGCTTTTTATTTCAGTACCTCCACAAAAGAATGTCAAGCTTCTGCTGTGAAAAAAAAGTGAAAATGAGTTTTATCTAAATAGAATGATTTTGTCTAAACATGTCCGAAATACTTAATAATCCAAAAGGAGGACAACAGAATGAGTTTTTGTATTTCAAATTCCCATATTCAGACTTTAAAGTCATAGAATGAAGAAGGTTTACTGGAGGATAATATCTGTCATTTTTAAAAGAAATGGTACAGCTCTGTTACAGGATTCAGGATTGTACTTCTAAATTTTTACCTGTATTTAACACATAGTCAAAAATTAAAATTGCAGTGTCAAAATGCATCAATGTTTTGGATAATTTAAAACAGCTAGTCATGTGTTTTTATGTTCTCTCTTTTTATAAAATTGAATGAAACATCATTTGGTAAAAGTGTTGCATCACAGATTTTATAATTTCCCTGAAATATGGTGACCCTAAAATTGGTTATAATTAAGTGTGAGGTAGAACAGGGGTCTGGAGTTTTGTCATTAATGTAAAATAGTTTACTTACTGATTTTTGTTCTTGATCACATGCCATTTTGTCTAGTTTCAGTTGAGGAATTATCAAAAAAAAGGACCCACAGCGGTTTAAATTGTCTGCTGTAATACCCAACTTTTCATATCCCCTGGGACTGAGAAATGTTAACACACTGTGCAGTCATGTTCACAGTGGTACTAAGGCATTGATCTATAGTACAGACAGATGTCTTGCGGAGAAGCAGCAAACAAACGTGGCAGATCAGGAGCATGGCTAATGCTAATTAGCAATTTAACAAAAGCATCTGAAGAGTGTGTACAACATTTCAAAGAATAGGTGCAGTGTGCTGATTGAGGAATGAAGCAGGAAAAGTGTATAATGTCTTTTGAAGGTGTATGCCCATTCACTTTCAATGGAATCATCAGAGCTGGTAGCACTGTGTGGGCAAGTACCACAGAGCCGTGTGTGTGTGTGTGTGTGTGTGTGTGTGTGTGTGTGTGTGTGTGTGTGTGTGTGTGTGTGTGTGTGTGTGTATGTGTGTCTGTGCGTGTAAGCATGTGTGCGTGTGTGTGTGTGTGTGTGTGTGTGTGTGTGTGTGTGTGTGTGTGTGTGTGTGTGTGTGTGTGTGTGTGTGTGTGTGTGTGTGTGTTAAGGTCATTAGTTTTTGTAGGGTGGAACAGAATAAGTTTTTTGGGTGCCCCCATATAGATTTATATATAAATAAAACCAAAGGGTAAAAAGGTCACACAGACAAACCATTCAATAAAAACTGCAGGAAAACACAGCAAAGCTAGAATTTTCACTGTGTGATGCTTTAAACTTACTGTAATGGATTTCCATGGATTATATGCAAATGATCCCTTAAATACGTCAAGTGTTTCAACTACATGACTTCTAAATACCCATGACTTTTTTTTTAACTTTTTTTTACTTTTTAAGTCTTTATGGTTATGTTCAAACCAATAAAGCCAAACTCCACTAGGTATGGACATGCATGTTTCAGTCTTTTTATTGACCTCATCAGCACAGCATAAGTGGATAGTTTGGCTATGCTTCAGAAACACAAGGTCTTTAAACCTAGCTGATGCCCATAAACGTTAATGTGCCTGCAAAATATCCCAACTGACATCAAAAGCAAAGGGTAAAAAGGTCACACAGACAAATCATTCAGTAAAACTTGCAAGAAAAAAATAGACCCTGTGTTACTGGTGTCTATATTACATGATCAAATGCTTAGGTGATTGAACACCTAAACATCAAACTTGTAATATTGAACCCAAAAATGATGAACGGTGCAGGAAAACACGTCCATCGGCCACGGAAAATAAATAACTTTACACCCAAACTAAGTGGGCTGTGCTCCCCCCCAACTAAATATACCAACTCTGAGATCAGTGTACAGTAGACAAAACGGCAAAATCTGGCAAACGGCCAAGGGAAATCTTTCCCTGTGTTAAATCAGCAATTCGCTGTTTTTTGCTTTTGATATTACAGGTTGGATGTTTAGGTGTTCAGTCACCTAAGCATTCAATCTTGTAATATAGACCCTGTTACTGTAGCCTCTCTGCTTTGAGAACACCTCCTGATTATAACTCTAAGCAAAGGAATCTAGTTGTTGAGTATTTTTATGACAGATAAGGGAATCTCTTGCTGTGGCTTTCCCAACCCCCTCTCCTTTTTTTTGTTGTGGTTTTAAATGACCAGTGTCTCTATTTCCACCTCTGTGATAATCTCACTACCAAAGCTCCAACCCCCCCCTTCACTGCTATTGTCAGTTGTATAAGCTATTTAAATACTTCTTCCCTCTAATTGTTTTCTATAGTTACAAATAGTGAGTGCTCACCCATTCAACCAGTATAGCTCGTAGGAAACCTGTTTGGCATTGCTGTAGTGCCTTATTTTACCTTGCTGATGGTTTACCTTGCATTAAATCACCATATTAGCAGTAAACTGTGGTGGTGGTGCTGCGGTAGCATTGTCTCCTCACAGTAAGACATTGTCCTGTTCGATTCTCAGCTAGAGCATCTTCTGTGTGGAGACATGCATGAATGGGCGTACCTTCGTTGAAGGTTGTGTATCAGGGCCGGCAACTCGGAATGTAAAAATCTACTGCCAATCATTAGAGGACCGGAGTTCCGCTGTGGCGACCCCTAACCGGGAAAAAACGAAAGACACAACATTAGCGGTAACTAGCTAGCTGTTTAAATTATTGGGATAGCATTGCACTTAATACACTTTTACTGCTTTTTTACATTAATAGGACTGAGTTTACTCACCTACTGGCAGTAGGTAGTAGCCTAGTCTATCCAAGTTGGGAAACACACAGGAAGGATAACCTTTCCTGTGAATCCAGTGTTTTTATTCCATCCAGAGCCATCCATGCTGAGATGAGGAATTTTACTGTACTTGCGCACTTGCACTTACTACAGTAATTTAAAGCATTGTTACTGTTCTGTGGTATTTTCAAAGCATTTAAGCAAATGTTTACCTGAAAAATCACTCTTCTTGTCTGTTGGCTTACTGATCTGCCTTGGTTTTAAATCACTTTGTAGGAGCATGAGCCAGAGTCTTACTTGTTTGGTGTTTGTCTGCATTTGAGAGTTACTTTTGCTGTGCTTTTACATTAAGAATTTCCAGGGTCATTAATATTGTGGCTGAAGGTGTTTGCCAGTCTTTTCTGAGTTAGGAAGCAGTCCATTGAGTTCAAAGTGTAGTCATTTATTGGCCAGAAGGCGTAGGAGTCAGTTTTTAGCTTTTTTTTTACTGTGGCTATAAAGTAGGTGTGTTTGCTTGGCTCTGTGCTTATTCTCACAAAGCTCAGCAATGCTTGGTGACCTCACCTGTGATTCCAAGGTGCTTTTACTGCATCCAGAGCTATTCAAGCTGATATAAGACATTTTTCCACTTGCTAATTTAAAGGATCACTGCTGTTTTGCAGTATTTTCAAATCATTTAAGCAACTGCTTTCCTGAAAAATCGGTCTTCTTGTTGGTTTATTAACTGATCTGCCATGATTTACATAACTTTGCAGAAGGGCGATCTAGCCAGGGACTTAGTTATTTGGTGAGCAACCACCAATGAACTGAGATTAAATAGCAGAAAACGCATAAAAGATGGACCAGTTTCCACTATTTACTCTATTTAAATAAAGTATACAGTGGAAGCTGGTCCATCTTTTTTATGGTTTCTGCGTAGCTCTTTGATGTTTGGCTGCACTTGAGAGTTACTTTTGATGTGCTTTTTCATTAAGAATTTCCAGGGTCATCCATTTTGGGGCAGAAGGTGTTTGATTGTTTTTTTTTTCTGAGTTGGGAAGCACTTCAAGGATCTCAAAGTATAGTTAATTATCAACCATAGGGCATATGAGTTAATCTTCAGATTTTTCTTCTGTGACTATAAAGTAGGCTCATTTACATCAGGACTTTTAACCTGTAACACAGTAAGGCTTTGAGATGAGCTAAAAATAGGGCAGCTAGTTAGCACGTTGGACAGCACTAAGAACAGATCATAGCATTACCTAACAGCTAGCCTTAATTCCATATGCCACATAGGTGACACCTGTAAAACCAAGTTCCTAAACCATAATAGACCAAGCCTAATACAGGTCATGACAATATGAATATGCATTTTCCTAATGTCTCTGTGGTCAGTTTGGTAAATATGGGCATATCTAGCACTTGTCTCATGTACTCTCACAACCTTTTAATCCTTAAAGAAAATAGCACAGCATGTGAGAGATGTACATAAATAATTCCTTGGAGGTTAAAATCTTGCCTACTAGCAAGGTTGTCAAGAGCACAATCTCCTTCCCACATACATACTGCTCAGCACACACATAGACCTTTTTACACTGAGGCACTTAAAAGAAAACTACCCAATCCTCAAAGACCTCCTAAGCCATCAAACGGCAATACCAATCATCAGTAGTCACTAAAGCTCATATGAAAAACGACACTTAACACCACACACAAGACTACACATAATGGTCCTCAAAGAACAAAGTCCATAAGGCAAGCAAACACTTTACTTAATACTCTTGTCATGGGGATTCTATTGTATGACACACAGATACTCCCTCTCACCAGACTGGACAAGGAGAAGATAAATGCTTAAGGTAATACCTCCATCAAAATAAAAATCAACCTGGAAATAAAAGCAAATAAAATTAAAAATAAAAAATCTAGAGCTAGGATCCATAATAGGACACAAGCACTCACATCACCTCACCACATGTACCAATATGATTCTCTCATAGTCCATGCGGGTATAAATGACCTGAGATGTACCTCATTGGACTATATGATAAGAGACATTATGGATCTCTCTGAATATGTGTCACAGACAGGTACGTGACATGCATTGAGCAGCATTCCACCCTCACCTATGACGATGCCACAGTATGAATGGAAAATTATTGATTTTAACAATTGGCTTATTTTCTGGTGTCACTCCAGGGGGGTCCAGTATCTGCCAGCATGGGAGGACATGGTTAACAGTTACATTACCTTGCCAAGGATGGTCTGCATCTGTCCCCCCAGGGCTTTTGCATATTGGTAAAAACTTTATCCACCCCCTTATAGCATTTTTTAGGCAACGTCAAAATGACAAAATCAACAACATAGCAAAAAAAAAAAAAAAAATCAAAGCAACCTTAAGGTGCTGCTGCTCAGTGCTTTGAGCCTAACAAGAACCTCCACACCCTACAAGTTTTCCTCACTCTGGGGAATGTAGGCATCTGTGCTGTTACTGAGACTTTGTTTAAAGCAGCAGAAAGTACTCTGGCAGTACAAGTTTACAGTGACTTGTACACATTTAGGCCAACAACAACATAGACAGAGGCTAAAGGTAGAGATGTCTTGATTTATATTAGCAACAAATACATCTCTAGGTTAGTTAAACAAGTGATGCCTAGAGTTCATCTATGTCCAGCTATCCATAGATACATTTCTGTGCCATATCCTGGCCAGCTACAGGTCACCCTCTTTGGCCAGCAAAGCTTACAACTTGTACTTGGACCTACTGGAGGTGCTCAACATCCAACCAAACACCTTATTCATGGGAGACTTTAACTGCCTATCTATAGACTGGGAAATGTATACTGCCTCTAACTCACAGCCACAATGTTTCCTGGACTTTGTCAAGTCAAACATCCTGGACCAGATAGTGCACACTCCAACCAAGGGCTCAAGCATGTTAGTCCTGGTACTCACCAGCTTGGGAGAGCATTGACCCTTCCCCTCCTTTGTCACATCCTCATTGGTGAGGTCAGATCACAAAGCTGTCTCCCTCAAAACTAAAATCAATCTGGAAATAAAATAAAATAAAAACAAAAATAAAAATCTGTGTGAAGCTGAGTTTGTCTCTTACCCAGTTTAAGCACACCATAGACCAGTGGATGGAAATTTACACCGGGACTGGGGCCCATGTCCTTTATGGACAGAGGTAACCTATAAATGCCTGGCTTTCAAAGTCCTATTCTGATAGACAGCATCATTATTCTTTTTGAAAACCTTAGCTAGGCTTAGAAGACCGCTCTCCCCCACAGGTTGTTAACCTAATAACAATCTATGACTCTATGAAAACCTAACTAAACCAGTAAGTGTTAGGGACTATTCTAAAGCTAACTACATCCTGTTAAATGACAGTTTGTCAAAATTTAAGGCTCTTGCAAACCCCTAGGACACAGCTTCCTATGTAGAATTGTGCAGAGAAACTTTGTACAAGCATGTAAATGGCTGCATTGAAGCAAACCCAGATTTAACACCAAAAAAAAAAAAAAAAAAAACAAGGGAAAGAGAATCTCTCACAGAAACAAGAGCCCTTTGATTCAACTAAACAAGAAATTAAGATGTCTTATAAGGTCCAAAAAGGCTAATTATGAGATCAGAATAGCCTCTCAGGCTTGGGACAATCACAAGGCCTTCTTCAGCTATGTCAGGACCCTTAAAGGTAGCACACAGCAGTGTGCAGAACTGGTAGTAAATGGCACAACCTTCAGTGACCAGAGTGACCTAGCATAATCTTTTAGCTGATAAATTTAGCTCTAACTTCACCCCCCCACTACTCCTGTGAAATCTCTTTTAGCATATCTCCCCAGCTGTCAACAGGAAGCAGGTCCTGGCGGCACTCCCTATGACCCAAAACATTGTTTCAGTGAGCCCCGACAATATCCCTGTTTGCCTCCTAAATAGCCTCAAAAATTACCTAGCAGGACCACTAGAGGCGCTGTTCAACTACAGCCTCAAAATTGGGTATATATTGGGTATATATTGTGTGAATGAAGGACCACAATGGTCATCCCTCTGCACAAGTGTGGACCATCAACCTATCCTGGGAACTACAGCTCCATCAGTCTGACAAGTCTAATATGCAAAGTCATGGAACAAATTATCATGGCAATGATCAACAAGGACGTTAGCAACCTATAGACACTGAACCCATTCCAGTTTGGCTTTGTCAAGTGAATATCTTGTCTACTTAACCTGGTAGACTTCTTTGAGAGGGTTACAAATGCTATGGATGAGAGAAAAATGGTACACACTATCTTCCTTGGCCTGACTAAGATGTTCAGTACAATACCCGACTCAGGCATTGTTGAAAAACTCTTGAAACTAGGCATAATTCCCTGCATAACTCTCTGGATTGCTGGCTGGCTCCAGGTAGAACCCAAGAAGTCAGGATTGGTGAGACCACTACCACCAGGAGACCAGTCACCCTAGAACTGTGTGGTGGATCTGTTTCTGTTTGGCATCTACTTCTCAGAAGTCAAGGAGAATGTCAAAGGCCTCTGGCAAACCAGGTTCGCAGATGACTGTGGGAACTATCATAGATTCCCCCATGATACAAACATCCTACAAGAGGGTCTGAAATAAACAAATAATCGATGCCAGTGCCACAAATTGTAACTCAATGTGAAGAAATGCATTATATCACCCTTTGGGAAGACATCCACCCAAGTTAATTATTCCATTGATAAAACACTCTTAAGACTGACCCAGCAGTTAGGGATTCGGGCGCATATGTTGATAGTAATTTGGCCTTCAACCAATATATAGCCAAGATAGCATGAAAATCATTCTGTGTCACCCAACTGATAAGCAAGGGTATGGCATCCAGGTCTAAGGAAGTTATAGTACCACTCTACTCAGCCTTTATCAGACCCATCACTGAATGCAGTGCTCCCATCTGGCATGTACCTAACCAGGCACCTGCAACAGTTGGAACACCCTCAAAGGTTTCTCACCAGGATATCTGAGGGTATGAATACCCTGCCCTACACAGATCACATTAAGGCTGTATCTCTTTACTCAGTCTCTTACAGGTTACTATCAGGTATCTTTGCCTGGCACTGAAGAGATCCTCAGACCCAGGTCTGATGGATCTCTTGCACATCAACAAAGCAAACAGCACCAGGAACAGTAGATCCAAGGATCTGAACTTTGCCTGCAACATACATAAAACATGCTGCAGAGAATGATATGTCTTCAAAAGATCTTCTCACTATGGAAAAGGCTCCATATGTACGTAAAGCAGAGTTTATTCCTGACCCTTTTCAAGCAAAACTTTCATCATTGGATGGGAAATCATAAATTGCCTCCCAGTCTGACCTTCATATCTCTGATGAACAGAGGCTGACAGTAAGGTAACTAATCCCAAACTAAAATGCCCCCCACACACATAACCCTTGGCTATTTCCTTACTAACATCCCCCACCATATAGGTGTCCAATGTACTCAAGTTGCACAGGTAGGCTTATAAAGACCCTGATGATCAATAGCCTAGTACAAACTTATGAACATTTGTGTGTGTGTGTGTGTGTGTGTGTGTGTGTGTGTGTGTGTGTGTGTGTGTGTGTGTATGTGTGCAACTGTGTTGCTTCAGATGGTACGGTATACACTAGATAGGATAGACATAACTGCCCAAGTGTTTGATTCAGAGATGTAATGAGCATCTAATGAGATGTTGCTCATAGCATGCTTATCAAGTCTGTGAATCACAGAATATTTCTTTTAAGCTACTGGGCACTACTGTATTTTTCAGATAGCACTTTTAAACATATTTTTGTGAATTCTGGCCATCATTTTTACTGCTGAAGTTTAGGACTATGCCCTGCTAGTTTCAGAGAATGTAACAGTCCTGGGTTTGATTTCCATAGCTTCAATTTGCCTTTATTGTGACCCTTATCAGGAACTTAATGAGATATTGCTTCTGGGTCACTCCCTGGAAAGGGACAATGTGTCCAGTGAGCTTATATGGTAACTTGTTTTTTTTTTGTTGTTGTTATTATGATTTTTCTGTTAAGAGTAACTAGATGGTAAGACTCACAGTTTGGTACATTTTTTGTACCATTGCATTCCTGACTATGAAACCCTTCTGGCACCCCATTTACTCACTCCTTCCTCTGCAATCTCTAACACCAAATATGCAACACCTACATGGAGGACACTTGTTTATGCCCAGGCAAAAAGTGATAATTTGGAATTTTTTTATGCTGTACCTCCATCTGGTGTCTGACAATCAAGTTACGATACCTGTCTACCATGGTCTAATGCAGGTCCCTGCTTCTATACACATGCACCATAACTAGAGTAATGTGCATTTTTTCATAGGCATAGGGCTTTCCTGCTCATTGTTTATGAATGAGTCTGGGCTCCTGTCCATTTGTTAGGTGTTGCTTGTTCCTATAGCTCCAGACCTGCTGCTTGAATCCAGGTCACAGAGGCTGCAGTTATGACTTCATTCTTCTTTGCCAATGAGTCAACAGCATACTTGGGTTTGGTAGTTTAGTATAGTAAATATAAAGATAACATGATTCAAAATGCAGGTTTTTATTTGCCTTTTTTCTATATTGTCTTTCATTATGTCTGCTGTCATTTGTGACCACACCTTTTTTCTCTTACAGTAGAAATGAAAAGGGACCTCAACTTCCCCATCCTAAATCAGATCTGTTTCAATCTAAGTAATGCAGTGAAGTTCACAAGTACATGGTTTTGTATCTTGAACCTTAATATTCATTATCTGAGTTTGTTTTCTTGTTCCATTTGTAGGCCATAGAATTGATATGTCAAAGGAGGGACATCCTTATTGTCTCATATTTGCCCAGTATTTTTTTTTCTGATTCATTATTAATCTTCCTCATTTTCTCTTGGAAGTAGCCAGAACTTGAATGGCATTCTTCCTCTCTCTAGTGATGTATTTTTCTTTCTTTGTGCCCCTCTATTTTATATATTTTCATGCATTTGCATGACAGAAGATTGATTGTAAACTGGGACACCAGAGCAGAAAAAGCAAGGCTTAACAGGGTCCATCAGCTTGGCGTTGTATGTAATCGACCCTGTATATATTACTTTCTGATTAGCAGTTGGCTCCATTTTTTATGAATGACATATAGCGACTCCTACATGGATAATGGATTGTGTCTTCCTGTTTTTTTTCCAGATGTACAATGTTTTAGCGAATCTTAGCAGCATGCCCTCCCTACCACAAGTGGCAGACATGCATTTTAAAATATGACTATGCTAGAAAGACTTCTTAAAGAATATTTCATACAATATAAAAATGTTTCAATTTATGTGAAACACTGTACTTGTTATCTCTGTGGTAAAACATAAGAAAATCTGTTGACATTCACTGTAACTGCAGAGTCCATAGGTATAAGTACTGTGCTGTATAACTTAGCAACGTTTATGTTCTGAGAATACTGACCTCTCATATTTTAATTTTCACTAGATTATTTACCCAGCTCAGCTTTGGAGAATACTACCATGGCAACTGGCTCACCTTCTACAGACAGACATGGAAAGCTCAGTACAGGTGATGGATTACCTGCAAGTGATCTCTATGGAGCTGAAAGAGCAGAGCATATGTCAGTGGCCACCACTTTTTTACCTTCATATCATATCATACCTGGTAAACACCAAAGCATTTTCCTGGAGCCAACACCACTATTCCCAAAAAAGTCCACTGCTGCTGCTGTCCAAAATCTTTCAACCACATCATTTTTGCCCAGACCTTCAGAACATACAGGTGAAATCAGGATGACAGATGCTTCCTTTATTTCTCCAGGATCCATAGTGTCAAAATTTACCAGCAGGATGTCGAGAGTAAGTGATGAGGAAACTCCTTCTGGGGACACACTTTTGGATCAGAGTTCTACATTTGTTTCAGAGGATGTTGAGAAAGAAAATGTAAATGCAACCAGGCATGATTTCAGTGAAATCAGTCTTGTAAGCACAACCCAGTTGTCAGGTGATCATTCTTCTGATGGCAGTACTGAAGCATCAGAAATGCAATATCCTGCTAATATTACTCCACCAGTGACATCAGTCACATCTTCAGGAGATTCAGCTCTGCACTACCCTACTATTCATACAGAATCATCAGGAGCTCCGGAATGGAGTGCATCTGGAGACCACTCTGGATTGCCAGATATGCAGGCTGTGGATTATAGAAAACCTTTCTCAGGATCTGGTATTGTAGATGTCTCAGAAGTTCCTTATCCTACACCTACATCTTCTAAAATCTTAACAAAAGAACAGATAACACAAGGAGCTCATGTATCTGAAGAAAGTGGAGAACCATCTGGACTACATTGGCATGAATCTTCTTCAGGAGGAGTAGTAGTTACAACTGTTGTGTCTCCTAAAGCAAACAGAACCTTAGAAACATTTGAGAGCCCTGTAACTAGTTTTGCAGACATCAGGCAAAATACCAGCGATATGACTTTAGGTGGATTACTTGATGATAAGGTTTCTCTGTCTTCAACTCCTGCTGTAGAGATCTCAGAAATATCCATTCCTGAGCAAAAAGAAATACATTCTAGTATTTCACAAGTTCACATTTCTGAAGTTGGTAGGCAGCCTTCAGGTTTTGGAGAACAAGAGTTAACATCTGAGGAATCAAGTATTAGCCCAGTACCTGAAATCCTCCTAACAAGTCCACTGCCTCCAGCTGAGGTGCCTCATAAAGGGCTTCATGGAGCTTTACGTGAGGACAAAACTGGGGTTACCACCAGTCTTACTTTTGACATAAGCAGCAATGTGATAGCTACAGCTGAACCAATGACAAAAGACAGTAGACATTTTGAAGAAGTCACTGGCCAAGACTTTGAAGGGACACCATCTGCATATGTCACTATGACCACAGAACCTCCATTTGCTGTTCTGCCAACAGAGACGGCAGTACATGGAAAGGGGATGCTGTTAACAGGTAATGGTTACTTCTGTCTTCTTCCTGCCCTTCTGATGGCCGTACTTGTGAACTTCCTTCAACACTGAACTGCTTCTTTTTCTCTTTTTTCTACTCTTCTGTCTCTTTCTGAAGCTATTTCAGAGAAGGAATCTCTGCAACATCTTCATTTACAAAAACTTTTTGACTTTGCATGCATTAACACTATTTTACTTCTATGAAGTAGCTCATTTACTGTTTCCATGAAAAATAATTAAAACTTTTTGTAGACTGAACAGACTTTTTTATCTGTCTCCTCTCAGTTTTTCTCTGTGATACTTTTACTTTTATGCCTTTTGAGTGGGCTATAAAATCCCAGCTTTACATACTGCATAAAATGTAATTTGTGCACATTTCTTAAAATGAGAAATGTTACCAGTCAAACCATCAATGCTGTCACTTTTAAAAATTGAGTCTCGCATTTAAAAAGGGAGTTAGAGCACAAGGTGTTCAGTTATATTAGGTAATTTTAATCACTGTTTACTGTAAATATGGAAATTATGTTTGACAATATTACATTTAGAATTTTGTATTGTTTGTAAAATATGTATTGAGATGTTTTAAATGTTTTAAAATAATATGTGACAGTGATTGTGACTGATTCTAACATTTAGTCTGATTCCTGAAAATGTCATCAGTTTCATCAAACTATGCTTAATTTAAGCAAATGAAAAGAATAAGTAGAAATTACTAAGTTTAAACATTTGCTACTACATCATCACCTAAATAACAGGCTCCATTACTACCCAAGGATGTAGTAGCCCCTGTTCACATGGTGTGTTTGTGCGAGTGTGTGTGCGTGCATGCGCACACGTGTGTGAGTGTACTCATGTTCATATGTGTGACTGCAAAGTGTAGTCAGTTATTTGCATGTAAGAAATTATAACATAAAACAGAAAGCTATATTAAGAAGCATAAATTTTACTGCATTGTTCTTTTGTATAGCAATGGTAAGGCTTCTCAGGCAAACATGTACTGTTACAGTTTCCAGCACTGCGGGAGAAAACTACTTTATTGCTTTCAACAGTTTTGCTGCTGTCATCATCTGAAATATGTTAATCTAACATCAAGAACTCTACTTGATGGATCCTTATTTGAGTTCATGTTCTCTAACAGTCAACATTTAGCAAAAAGCCTGGAAGACTGTGAGTTTACGGACATCTGTACATCTGTTCCAATGCACACAGCAAGGTAACTCATCTGCTGGAAAAGATAATGTGGCCCAGAAACAGCCGCTAGTGTTTTGCTGCTCAAACAGTTTAGATGATTATCTTTGTTGTCATTGGTGAATTCCTGCCTTTGTAGCCATCAGTTTAGAAACCAAGGCTCACATCAGCATTGCTTTTATTGTTTTGAGAAAAGCCAAGAAGTTAACTACAACAACTGACAACAGTTTAATATTGCTACTCAAAGGTGACATAGGGAGAAGCTTTTGGCTTGTCTTTTGACCGAAAAGATAGAATTACATTGAGTGCTTCTCAGATGGTAATATGTAGGAGGGTCTTTCAGTCAGCCCCTGGCACAGGGAGAGAAATGCAACATGGGAAAACACTCAGAAGAGCCGGACTTTGTCTAACCTTCCAGAAAGTAAGTCCACTGTCAAACCAGTCTCCAGTCCCTAAAGACGCTGAGCTCAGCCTTGGACAGCAGGAGTCTGAGCCTGCATTATTCCTCTGTTTCAAAAGATGATGAGAGTCCTGAAGGAGGCATTCTCACAGCTTTCACCCTGGGGGTATATCTTGGACTTCTTACTCTGCCCAGGCCAAAATTTAAATGTGGTGACCACTCTCTGCTAGACTACCAATAACCAGGATACCAAACAAAATCTCAGACATTCAAGTCCTTCTGTCCTCTTTTAGTGATCAGTGCTCCATTACATTAACCATACAACATACAGAGCATAAATTACCTCACATTTTAAACTCCTTTCATAAAACACAAAAGAATATTGCAGACTTATGAGAGAAGTTCAATGAAATACATTGGAATACCTTCGTAATTAGCAGCATCCTTGTTGAACAAGCAACATGTCTAACAACTTTACTCATACAACTAAGAAACAAATACTTTTGCAAAGTAACTAGACTTATAAAAACAACCAAAACCAATGTAGGGATTTAACCTGACAATAGTGGAAAAACTACTCACCCAAGAACATGAAGAAAGATTCATCATTCACTTGAGAAACTTCACTAAAAGGCAACTAGAAGACGTAAAGCCAACTTCCTTAGAGTACAACAAAACTCTCTCAAAAATAATCAAAAGCAATTCCAGGTTCTAGTTAACTGTATCAGTGGGCACATACGGAATAAATACTTATTGAAGAATGCTACTATCTTCTCTCATTCTACAATAGCCTTTCTTAAAGAATTCGTCTCACTTTCCCTCACCATCCAGTTACTGCTTGAGAAACAGCCTACCTAGGAAAACATCAAAGTGGACCCTCAGTGTTAGATATTATGGATATTGTCTTATCATATCAATAGATCTGTGGAGAGCACCCTTATGGATGATTTAGGAATAACCTTTCTACATCACTCTAGATGGTTGTCTTCCACTAGCAACTTTATGTTAGACAAATATATACTTGTATTATACTTGTTAGCAGTACAGGTGTAAAGTCTGATGTTATTTCTTGATCTGGAGGATTATGTTTGGTAGTGCCAAGATAATAAAATTATACGCTCAGGAGACGTGCATGTGTAAGTACATTCTTGTGCATTATGTCAGGGTGCTTATAGAAATAGATGTGTAGATCTCCCCTATGTGGGCTCTTCCATTTTTTACTAAATGAAGATTGCTAGAGGAGAAGAAGAACTTAACCAAGTATCCGTTAATAATGTTCCTGTCATGTCAACTGATAAATTAATAGCATATTTATTAGTTTTGTGGCTAACTTCACTGTATATCACAAATGCAGCCCGAAGCTTTGGGCAGCATGTTAGAACGACAAAGTTGAAATCCCTAAGAAACGTGACGAAAAGTGCCAGAAATAATAATGGCAAAGAGAGGCTCTGGGTTAAGAAAGGACACCATTCATGTTAAAAAGGTTGCTGAAAGTAGTAACTGTACATTCATAACATGTGAATAAAACACCCACACTTACCACAGTTACTTGCTTTCTGGAGTTTCACTCTCCTTCTTTGATGGAAAACACATTGGTTAGTAAGTTTTCTTGATCTGCACATTCAGCTTCTTTATTTTTGCCATATTTTACTTGGTATTCCTACTGAGTCATCACAGGTGCCCTTCTCAGTGGTGGGTCTGGGTTACTTTTCTTGCTCAGCCGCAGTAGCTAGCTGGTGGGGCACATAAGACATGTGAAAAAAAACACCATACCAAAAAGTATAGAATACATGATACATGGTAACAACTCACCCATGATTCGCTGTTAAAAATGAAAGACCTTTTTCCTCTGACAAACAATGAACGTCATAACCTTACAAATCCTGGCAATATTCACAACACAGGTAAAAAACGAACCTCTCCCTTAAAGTTGACCAACAACAAAAATCCAGAACCGATAAAGTAAAAGATGTAGATCAACACCACGAAGCATATAACGAATTTTATTCACAGGAAATTCACAGAAATGAGCGCTTTCGCGTGCTTCCAATGCACGCTTCTTCAGATAAGTTTAAAATCTTAGTGCATGCATTCACTTTATATATAAAAAATACAATTGCTTAATGACTTAATTGATTCAATGATTTGAACATATTATTCAATTTTGTAAATATAGTGTGCATGATCTTAAAGCTGAAGTCCATAATATAACATGTATATCTAGTTTCTTTCTATATCCCATGCAGTTATTCAGGATATTCAAAAAAGAAGAAAATTATCACAACAATCAAATCAATTTAAAACATTACTTAGTAAAACTTTTAAACTGTGAAGCAGTCCATTCATAGGAGAACTTTCAAATATGATGAAATTAAATGTAATGGTCCAATTTCCGTTAACCATGACGTATAGCAGAACAGGATCATCAGATCATGTATCAGTAACCTATTGAGTTAGTGCAACATTAATAAACGCAATAATATATGAAGATTATTATATTAATGTACATTTTAAAAAGCTATGAAGAACTCATTAAAAATATAGTTAAAAAATATAATTAAAAATGTGTGTATAATCTCCCTTAACCTAGTCATTGATTTTGATCCATTTAAAAAATATATATAAATTTATTATGATTCCTATCATAAATAACTAAATAAATACCTTACATACATCATAACAATTTCAATAAAACTTTTAACAAAATATCAAATATGAATCATATCAAATATATGTTATACATAATTCATATATATCATTTAGATAAGAAAAAGGGGGGGGGATATGTGTAATTAAATTCATTAATGACTATATCAACAATCATATAACATGTAACTTATGATAAGGTCCAGTAGAGTATATCTTATTCTAAATGTTGTTATAATGGATTAAGAAAAATATGTGTAGAGATTGTATGAAGCAGTTTAGATCATAGATAAGACATAACAAGAAACATGTATATACGTTTGTCTTATATATATATGTTTTATGGCATACAAGCATATTATAATGTAAGAAACTTTTTAATAGGAAGCACCTCTTTCATGTTACATTATAGAAATGAAATGGTGTTTCAAGGCTATTTGTAAATAAATAAATAATAATAATCAAATTATATAAATATATATAAATATATATACAAATCTATATAAATATTTATAATATAGCAATAATAAAAATATTAAATATATGTAAATTAGATAGACATTGGCGAAACAAGTTACCTAAAATTAAATTTGACTTCACTATCACATATTTATATTTTGTTATGCTATAGCATAGAGTAAATGGATGAATAATCTATTAAATAATTAATTGTAATGAGCTAACATTTAGTTAGCAATAATTAACCTGGGCAATATATATATATATATATATATATATATATATATATATATCATATACTTTAAAATTTTAAATTCAAAACCTTGTCTGGGTATCAATTCATCTAGAACATTCATAAAATCAATGGTATTTACGTTTCTTTAAGTGTGACCTAATACTAATGTAGCTATTTAGGCCCGGATATTGTTGTGCTCGAAACCTAAAGATCCAATCTAGTTCTAAACTCTCTAAATCATTAAAATTGTCACCTCTTCGCTGGTTTATAGGTCTTTTTTGCAGCACTCTAAAAACAAATTTATGATCCGAATGCTCAATGATATGTTTGGACAGTGCATTTTAGGGTCAATTTTCTTTATGGCATATAGATGTTCTTGGATCCTGTCTCTGAGCCTTCTTGTTGTCATGCCTATATAAAAGGCAGGACATAACTCACAAGTAGCTAAATATATCACATTAGTATCATCAGAACTAGCTGAACAGCTAATATCAAATTCAAATAGTAATTCAGGATGTAGAAACTTGTTATTAGTAGATACCCATTTACATGAACTGCATCTTCCACAAGGAAAAGTACCTATATTGCCCCTATTATTAATCCTTTCATTCAATTTCTCATTGCATAGAATTCTTTTTAAATTCTTTGTGTTTTTATATGTGAAAGTGGGCCTTTCTCCTATTATATTTTTTATTTCTTCATTAGTAACTAAAATTGACCAATTCTTACTAATGATGTTCGTTATGTACTTATTATCACTAGTATAACTGATTATACATCTCACCTGTTTCAGGTCATGTTGTCTATCTTGTCCTTGAAATTTATATTTATGATTATAATTGTATGATGTTCTTGGTATATAACTAGAATCCTTAATAAAACTTTCTTTTATACCAGCCACAGTTAAGGAATTATATCCTCTGTCCAGAAATAACTGTTCTAACTTATCAAATTCAGCATTACATTCACTTTGGTCCTGACAAATCCTGCGTATCCTTGTGAATTGTCCCTTCAAAATATTAGTGAATGTAAATCTAGGATGCATACTATCATATTGTAATAACGTGTTTTTCCAACACTCTTTCCTATGTAGAGATGTAACTAATCTTCCTTTGTTTTCTTTTCTAATGTTTAAGTCTAAGAAGTTGACATTAGAATATGAATATTCAAGGGAAAACCTTAGAAAATCTGTCGTTTTCTCCAAGTCCTTGATAAAAATTTGAAGTTCAGCTGGTGTTCCATCCCAAATTAAAAGTATGTCATCTACAAATCTGAAGTATGCAAGTACCTTATAGTAATCTGGATGTGTGAAATCCCTAAGAAACGTGATGAAAAGTGCCAGAAATAATAATGGCAAAGAGAGGCTCTGGGTTAAGAAAGGACACCATTCATTTTAAAAAGGTTGCTGAAAGTAGTAACTGTACATTCATAACATGTGAATAAAACACCCACACTTACCACAGTTACTTGCTTTCTAGAGTTTCACTCTCCTTCCTTGATGGAAAACATATCGGTTAGTAAGTTTTCTTGATCTGCACATTCAGCTTCTTTATTTTTGCCATTTTTTTACTTGGTATTCCTACTGAGTCATCACAGGTGCCCTTCTCAGTGGTGGGTCTGGGTTACTTTTCTTGCTCAGCCGCAGTAGCTAGCTGGTGGGGCACATAAGACATGTGAAAAAAAAACACCATACCAAAAAGTATAGAATACATGATACATGGTAACAACTCACCCATGATTCGCTGTTAAAAATGAAAGACCTTTTTCCTCTGACAAACAATGAACGTCATAACCTTACAAATCCTGGCAATATTCACAACACAGAAACAATACTAATTTGTCAGGCTCAAGGATTATGTTTCTTGATGAAGTGTTGTAATGCTACAGTGTACGAGTCAAGAGTGTAGCTACCAATGTAACAGAGGTGGGAAAATGTCAAGATATTTGTGCTGCAGTAGAATGAGAAAAAAATATCATTAACCAAAATTCAAGAACAGAAATTTGGAGTTGTTTTCTTTTGGGATGCAGTAGGAAATTATTTTTAAAACAAATAAGGAACATTTTATGAACATTCAAGGTAGACACACATCTTCCTGCTGCAGACACTGTTGAACAGCAAAGTTGTTAAAATGTCAGAAGCAAGAGTGATGAGTTACCAGCTCCTAGATTACAATGATAGTTTTGATGTGGGACATTATGCCCTGCCAGCACTTGCACTAGAAATTGGAAGCCTTAAAACATGTAGTTGAGCTAGTTTGGTTTGTTGAGCATTGACAACTACTATTAAAGAGCTAAAAACTACAATAAGAACACAACTCAGAGTAACTCAAGAAAAAAAGTGCAAAATGAAATTAGGTTCTGGAAGCTGCACTAAATGGCTGTGACACAATACTGCCATTCTATTTACATGGAAGTTAAACTATGATTTCCTTATGTCTAGCATGACTCACATAAAGGGGGCTTAAAGTGAATACTGGTAACACTTTTCAGCAGCTGGCCCATTGAGGTATAATAACCACAGCCACTTGATTCTGATGCATTAATATAGACATAGTACAAAGTCATAAAATAACTGAGACATAGTGCAACCGTTATTTATTTAGTTATACTTTCTTTTGACTGGATTAGTCGGAATAGGCCAATGACCCTCTTTTCAAGGGAGACCCAAGGTGGTTTTCTTGTTGACTAGAGGAAATTTCACTAGGATGCTGGGGACACTGAGGAACTTCATGTACTCTTTTTTTTATAAGTGCAGTGGGGCCTTTTATATCCACCTGAGCTACCATCATCTCAGGCATTTGGGACCTCAGTTTAACATCACAACTGAAGGATGGCACACCAAGGAGTGCAGCACCCCCCCATGCTCCACTGCATAATGAATATTGGAAAATTAGTCCAAGTACCTGATGTGGGGTGGCCACGGTGGTGCAGTGGTTAGTATTGTCGCCTCACAGCAAGAGGTTCTCCGGTTTGATCCTTGGCTGGGGTGCCTTCTGTGTGAAATCTGCATGTCCTCCCTGTGGTCGCGTGGGTTTCCTCTGGGTGCTCCGGTTTCCTCCCACATCCCAAAGACATGCTGTAGGTGGATTGGACACTCTAAATTGGCCCTAGGTGTGAGTGTGTGCATGTGTGTGCCTTCTATGGAAGGTTGGGTGCCGGGCTGGCAACTCGACACCATAAAACTCCACTGCCAATCATGAGGAATAGCAAATTCACACCTGGCTTAGTGCCTTTCTCCCTTATAGATGGAGCAATCTGTACGATTCTCAATGCACAGGCCAAATCCATGCCATCCTTTTGCCCCTAGGGGGACATATTGGGTAAAATTGTATTGTATTGGCTAGGCTTGTAAGGGCCCCTAAGCTGTTAGCCTAGTGATCTCATATGAACCTACTAAAGAGGGGAGCACTGAGGAAACTAGCTGTCCTTAAGAAGGATAAAACACACAGGCCATATGGGCTACCATCCAAGAACTTTAGGATTCTGGCAATTTTGCTGACAGATCCTCTAATGGAGAGCTTCAGGAGATCATTAACCATTGAAGAAGTGTACCTGATCATTGGATTGCTTTTCTGGAGATAGAGTTTGGTGAAACTGGTACACCACAACTGCCAGAATGTTTCTTTCAGGTTTACCTGTTATCTAGTCACAAAATTGAATCAGGTGTGTGTGACAACCCTTTTTGTCCATGATCCTGTTTTGGCTGCTGTTCTGAGGCTTCTGCTAGTCTGCTGCATCTGCCTCAGTGCTCTGCAGATATTCATGGCTTCAGCTTCAACCCCTGCCTGTGGATTTCAAATCCAAAATCCTTGATGCTCCACTAGACCACAACCTCCTGTTTGGGAAGCAGTCTGCTGAACTCTTTAAGAATCCTCATGAGAAAAGCAAGGAGCTTCAGGACTCTAAGCACCTTCTGGTATCCCCTATAGCAAAATACTACAGAAACTACCCATGTCAGAAGAATCCCCTCCACTGCTACCTCTTCTTCTTCCAGGCATAGGAGAGGAACCAGGAGGCAGACCTCTACCAGACCAGCCTCTTCTCAACCTAACCCCAGACAGCCCTTTCATGAAAGAAATGGCACCAACAATGTGTGACTGCCTTGTCCTTTTCCCCCTTTCAGTCTGTCTCTCCCACTACTTGCCCCTCTGGAGAACAATGACTTCAGATCGCTGGGTCCCAGTCATAGTAAAAGAGGGATACTTCCTTTCTTGGAAAGAAAGGCCCCCCTCATGGGGGATCCCATTCCCACCCAAAAACAAGCTACACCTTATTTCAGACATTATACAAGATCTACTGACCCATGGAACCATAGAACCTGTCTCCCAGGACAAGAAGGAAAAGGCTTTTAATCAAGGCTATTTCTAGTACCCGAAAAGATGGCCCATGGAGGCCCATCCTGGATTTGTCCTTTCTAAATCTCTTCCTAAAAGTCCTATCCTTTAAAATGCTATCCCTCCAAACCCTACTTCCACTATTGCCAGCACAGGCATTCATGGTCACTCTAAACCTGAAGGAGGCCTACCTCCATATCCCTATAAAACCCTCTCACAGAAAGTGCTTGCATTTCACTGGGCCCTGTTCTCACTTTCAGTTTACTGCCTTGCCCTTTGTTTTATCCACTGCACCCATGGTCTTCACCAAATGCCTTACTGCAGACATAGCCTACTGCAGAACCAGGGGCATTCAGATCTACCCCTATCTGGACAATATACTTATTCTCACAGAAAAAGAAGTCACCCTAAAAAAACATCTACAGTTTACCATGTCTCTGCTACAGGGTCTGGAGTTCACCTTAAATCTCCCCAAATCATCCCTAGCACCACAGCAGGACAACATTTTTCTAGGCTGCAGGATCTGAACAGACCTGATGAAGGCTTTCCTTTTTCAGGACAGTACTTTCCCTAACAGGCCACTTCCAGGATCTGCTACATGTCCATCAACTATCAGCAAGACAATTTCTGCGACTTCTGGGCTTTATGACAGCCACCATTCCTATGCTACCATCAGCCAGAGTGCACATGAGAAAACTACAATGGTATCTAAAGAATGTGTGGTCTCAACACAACCACCCCCTAAAATTCCAGATTCCCTTCCTACCCTGCCTAAAGCTGGCAGTCACCCCTCCAGGAAAAACACATCAATGTCAGAGAAATGACTGCAGTCCTTTTGGCACTGAAAACCTTTCTTCTCATCCTTCAGCCAAGTCCCCTTCAAATATTCACAGACAACAACACAGTCATGTAGTACATCAACAAACAGGGAGGGCCATGTCCTATATCCTCTGCAGGCTAGCAGTCCAGATTTGCGCCCTAGTCTCCCAAAACAACATATCTCTGCAGGCAGCCTACATACCATCCCAGGAGAACCACCAGGCAAATGCTCTCAGCAGATCATCCTCTCTGCATCATGGGTGGATGTTAAACAGAGAAGTTTTTCTAGACATTGTTCACCAGTGGGGCACACCTCAAATAGATTTTTGTTTGCCTCCCACCAGAACAGACAACTGAAAAAATGTACCAAGGACCACTCCCCACTAGCTTGGAGAGTGGACATCTTCACCATTTCATGGAAGGGATGGTTTCTATATGCCTTTCCCCCCTTCCCTCTCATTCAAAAGTTCCTCCTGAAGATCAAGAGATACATGCCAAAAATCTTGCTGGTGCCTCCCTGTTGCCCAAGGCAGCATTGGTTCCCCCTACTACTATCCATCGCCAAGGGCAATCACAACAAGTTACCCCACAAGGTGGATGTACTCACACAGCAGAAGGGAACACTCATCCACCCTCACCTGGAGATGCTGTGTCTAACAATCTGGGTGATAAACTTTTAATATCCTTCAGACACCACTACTCTGAGGACGTGTTTTCGGTCCTGAGGGAGGCCAGGAAACCTAACACAAGGAGATCCTACATTTTAAAATGGGAAAGATTCTCCAAATGGTGTCTCCAAAGACATAGGGATTCCTTTCTAGTGGATGTCCCTCTAGTCTTAGCTTATATATGTGTGAACATATCAAGGCAGGACTTTCATACTCCTCAGTGAAAGTCCACCTATCTGCAATCTCTCCCTGCTTACACTTGGATCCTCCTCTGCTCCCCAGGTTAGATGTTAAATTGTTCCTGAAAGGGGTCTTGCACATTAGGCCACCAAGAAAACCCGTTCTACCACCTTGGGACCTAAATTTTATCCTAGAAAAACTCACACTGGCCTCATTTGAACCAGCCAGTTCTTCAACACTGCAAATGTGCACATGGAAAACAATCCTGCTGATAGCTCTCATATCAGCTAGAAGGGTGTCAGAGTTACAGGCACTCATGGCTTGTCCCTCCTACACTATCTTCCACAAAGACAGGGTGACCCTGTGCACTAACCCTTCTTTCATGCTCAAAGTGGTCAATGAGCTATCATTAAATTAGTCCATCCACCTGCCAACCTTCTTTCCCTCTCCCGCCAATGACAGTGAGAGAATACTCCATTCCCAGGATGTGCACAGGCAGCTAAGATTTTATTTAGACAAAACTAAGTTCATAAGGAAATTTAATCAATTGTTTGTGTCCTTTCATCCCAGGGCCCTGGGCAAGGCAGTCTCCTAACAAACTATTTCCTGTTGGATCAGGAAACTATCTGCTTCTGCTACTCTTAATACAGCAAGGACTTACTTCAGGGGGGTAAGAGCACACTCCACTAGGTCCATAGCATCCTCCAAAGCCTTCTTAAAAGGCCTGGACACAGCCTCCATTCTAGAGGCAGCAACATGGTCCACTATACATACCTTAACTAGACACTACAAATTGGACCATATCTCTAGAGCCAGGGCAGGTTTTGCTAGGGCAATCCTGCAGGGATGTCTGGAAACAGCTACCTGTACCTCCACCCTTCCTCCTTCCTAAGCTATGGTACTTCCCACAGCAAGAATAATGCAACATGGGAATAGAAGGACATAGAATAGTTGTGTAAAATCTTACCATATCCATAGATGTCCTTCTCTTCCATGTTGCAGTATTCCATCCCTCCCACCATCCCCCTGCATTCCTTTTACCTGTCTATGGGGCACCCTAGGGCGCCTCCTAGACTATGGTCTTACTGGGCAGTCTATGGCATTTCACCGGTCTGGAGGACATGATTTGGCTCGATCTAGTCCACTGTCTGACTGGGCAGTAAGTTCTGAGGTCTGTGTGTGCAGATGTCACATTTAAGGCTCCTGGTTTATGGCCCTAGATGTGACATCCCACGCACCAACAGCAACCAGGCTTAAGATTTTGTATAGGAGCAGATGTTTGGGTCACCTGAGGCAGAGATTCCCACACTAAGAATACTGCAACATGAAAGAGAAGGACATCTATGGTTATGGTAAGATTTTACACAACTATTTTTTCCTCCTTTGTACAACAGTCACACTTACAAACTGTTATTCTGCTCTCTGAATTTGTCTCAGATTTTGCTGTGGTCTTTTTTTATCTGTAAATGAAAATGTGTATGAGACTAACACATGACACAGGTGCAAACATCAGAATGTCATCTGTCATTAAGAGATAGTGTGATATGTAAATGTCAGTGGCCCCCACCACTAACAGGTGATCATGTCTTATCAAGATGCTGTGGCGGCAGATATTGCTTTTGAGTTTTCTTGGGTCTGTTTGGGGTCCTTCATCTCAGACCAGACAACCGACACCTGCATTGTTCTCAATGGCTCTGTCTGCCTGTAGCCTGTGAAAGGGACCCTGCAGTGGCGTGACATACAATAATCTACATTGTTCAAATATTTCCTTCCCAAAGTACATATCCCCACAAACTACAGGACTGTATGCAGAATGAGGTGTTCATCACCCCAGCACTTAGCATTCATTTTGTGCTATGAAGTTCACTGAGACTAAATGTGTTTTACTTTTTGGATTCATTTTGATATTATTTGCACTGCAGGAGCACATACCTCACAATATGCAAAGGACCCTAGCACTTAGTGGCTGTTTTTGCAAGTGGCACAAATACTTTTGTTATTCAGCTTTGTGGTGGTTTACTCTGCTATGCAGACTCACAGGCACAATGTACTGTGTGACTATAAAGTATTCCCTGGCATGCTGAGTGAACATACATGTGAGATAAAATATACATTGCACACTGTATACAAACAACAGTTCCACCTACATATGATGCTACCTACTATGTTTCAGATATGTCACTCTTTATGCATATGATGCATTGCTTCATATACATGAGAATAACATAAGGATATTTACTATACATGGGTAGAATCTGTTTGCATAGTTGCACGCAGTTCACAGGCCATACTCCGAGCTGATCCTACTGTGTATATTTTCATTAATATAAACACTAAACAATGTAATTTTGTAATTTACACAGCAGTTATACCACCACACTGCAGAGTTCTAGATTGGCACTCAGTAATTAATGGAAGCTATTAGTTTCATATTCTATTCTTGAAGCAACTCTCCTATATTGTTTCTTATTGTTTTTCGAATTTTAGGTTAGTAAAGTTAACATGGATTTTACTTAATAATTTAACATATTATAATATTTTATGGTAACATTTATTTAGTTTTGTTATTTGCTATATGCAATATTTTTACTGCTGTAATTTGATGTGTATATATTGCTTTAAAATTTTTGGCGCAATTTTGAATGGTTAATTGAGGGCGGGTATATATTTGGCTGGGTTTTTGTGCAATGTTGTTATGAGGAAGTCTCTGTAATAGAGAGGAAAGAGCTTAACTTCAATAAACTTGGTGTCCTTTGGATTGCTCACATTCTGCTGGTTGGTTCTCCTGTGGTTTTCTACTATTTTGGTATGAGTTGTAGCCTGGTAGTGCTGGGGTGCTCTGTGGAGCCTTGAAGCAGGTTTCAGTTACTGCACAGATGTAAACGTTCTCCATACTGAGGAGTGCTTTGAGCATGTGCATTTTGAGATTTAAACTCCTGGCATTGAGTAACATAACCCTCATTTTTTTATTTGTGCTGTTTACAGAGGTGGGTTTGACTTTTGAGCCTTGCCTAAAAAAGGCACTATGGGGGCAGCAAGAGCCTTGGCCAGTATTCAAAACCCTAGGGGTGACAGGTGCAAGCCATCTCTTGTGAAGCAACAAGGCTTGTTGAGCATGTTGTCCCAGGCTGACAGACACTGGATCCCCTTTGAATGACACCAGAAGCTTAGCCAATTGTTGAAATTGATAATTTTTTTCTTTATACTGCAGTATCATTCTTGGTGAGGGCAGGATGCTACTCAGGGTCAGGTTCATACCCGCCTGGGCTACATGATCAGAGAGCTCTTCCATGTCTCTTTTCATGTAGTCCAGGGAGGTACATCTCAGGTCATTCACACCAACATGAACAATGACAGAGTCATATTTGTACTTGTTCTGGAGTGACCTGAGTGCTTGTGTTATGTGGCGGATTCTGGCTCCCAACAGGCAGCTAACAGTAACCTTCTCCTTGTTCAGCCTAGTGAGTGGGACGTCAGTGTGCCTGACTATAGAGTCGCCTACTACTAGTGTGTTAGGTATGTTATTTTGCCTTAAGGGCTGTGATTGTGCGGCACACTGATTGTGTCTTTTATGTGTTGTTTGGTTTGTGACGGGAAGTGCAGGTTTTTTGGATGTCTGCTTTGAAGTTCTCTGATGCCTTTACAGGTTTTTATTTAGAGCCTCCAAGTATGATTTTGTGTATTTATATGTATTTTGTGCTGGTGCTGGTTTAGTATGTCTGTGTGAGGCTGGAGGTGTGGTGCAAGTGTTAACCTTCTCCTCATGACTGCCTGTTCCAGTCTTGGGTGGAGAGAGATTAGCCTCCAATTTAGCTATATAATTGCATCTCTCACGTATGTTAATGTTTTGTGGTAGGAGGAGAAGGTTGTCTGTGTACATGAGGCAGTTGAAACATTGCCTCAGGATACCCAGGTTCACCAGCTGGACTGGAGAGTATACCTGAAATTGCCCTTTGGTCATGCCTGAATTGTAGGGTGAGCGGCTTAGTCGCTTGGTTGGTGAGGGGTGAATAATGAGCCTTGTCCTGCTGGGCAATCAAGTGTCGGGGTATATTAGTGCTTGCTATTAGGTCTGAGCAAGTGCTGGACTGTAGCATGCTTTTTAAGTGCTTAGGTTGAGAGTTAGACTACTTTCAAGGGAAAAACTAAAGAGGAGACGTATTGGAGCCAGGAATAATTTAGCCCTAGCTAACCGGTGCTGCCTGGACATGCAAAACCGTGCAAATGTGTTTTTTACAACAGGGAAATGATAGAGATAGAAAATAGCCCAAAATGGCCTATAAACTACTAACTTCTGGGCTGGAACCACTCCTCCAGGGACAGATGGCTGCTCAAAGCTCCCTCTCTGACAGGTGAACAGAGAAACCTCCTTCTATCCAAGTAAGGTATGGGTAACTTAGAAACTTGTAACACAGCCCTGAATTCAGCACTTAGATTGAGTACTTGAGTCGCAAGCATTTCATTGCTAGCACAATAGCACAGAGTGATAAAGCACTGACTATGGTCCAGGGAACCCAGGCTTGATTAGCAACTTAGTTATCTGATTCACTGGCTGTAGAAAGAGTGATATTGCCATCGTGGGGTGGGCGGATGTGTGCACTTGTACACATCTCTTGGCTGATCTCTATTGGAGACTAGGGTTACCACCTCTCCTTCTTTACGAGGGACAGTCCCACTTTGGGCAGTTGTGTCCTGTGAAAAAAACTAAAACACGGCAAATGTCCAGAGATTTTAAGGCAAAATATATTTCTTAAGTTTTCTTTAATTGTTGCATAAAACAGTTATTTTGTATCTGGAACACATAAATATTATATGAAATAGCATAAGCAACTTAAATGCTAAAAAGATAAGCTTTTATTTTGGCAAAAATGTGAAATTCTGTCTTTTGCACTGGCCATGGGTATGCTTTGTCCTGCAAAATTTCACATTTCTACAAAAAATGTCCCACTTTGGGCATTTGAAAAGGTGGCAACTCTAGTGGAGACTGGGGATTCATTGGGAGGCACAGTCCAATGGGAAGCAAGAGAATTTGCTGAGTTGCCTCAGAGGTAGAACAATACAACAGTGCATGCCAGTGAATGTCGCATCATGGGCATTACAAGTCTGCATGTGGGAAGGGGAAGCTGGATAATAATCGAAAAAATGCTCCCAGAAACAGTATAGTGCTGCTCCAGGGTCTTAAATCTCCTCACTTTCCCTGTATGTTAGTTGGGGTAAGCCCAGGGGTGGCTTAACTGGGTCCTGGTGGATGAGGAGAGGACCTGAAGGCAAGCTAATAGCCAGCTGCGGGAGACAAAAAAAAAAATCTGCGAGGACATTTCTTTAACTACAACATAACCATTAGAAGATTATTGAAAGTGCCAACATTACTTTTCATTCATTCAATTTGCAAAGTACGGCTGTAGAAGGAGGTCCTCTTCCTAAATACAGAGTTTAGTTTTTTGAAACTTTGCAGAAAGAATTCATAGAAATGCATGCAGTGCTGGGAAATGTGAGCTCACCCTGGTATGCATTTATTTACAGTTAGCAATGCAAGACTGCCAAATAGGTTTTTCGTCTTTATTAGTTATACTATCATAGTCTGACTGCTGCAGGGCTGCTGATACCATGACTGCAGTCCCATGCCCAACTCTGAAATGACAGATCTTATGTCAGATCTGCATGTGAAGCCAACTCTTACTGCTTGAATTAATATGCAATGCTGGTTCACAGCTGACCACAATATCAATCTGCTTAGCCAGTATGAATACGCATCGGGCACCACAGACTGACCTGCTTCTTTATTTGGTACTTAACACCTAGTTATCCATCTAATAACAGTTGGACTGGCATTATTAATTCCTGTCATTTACAGCAGCAGATGCTTCATGACACCACTGTCTCCTTGCACCAAAGTAATCCTCAGTATTCAGATGGGAAATTCTTATCCAACCTGAATACCAGTTCCTTGGTATCAGAACCAATGGCTCTAATATTTCACATATCTTTAGGTGGTGTTAGTGCTTTTGTTCAGTGGCACAGCAAGAGCTAAATCTTACCTTTGCCATAGAACTGGGAACTGTGACTGTCTTGCAAATGTCTGCTGCTTGGCTTGTTATATATATTTCACAACTGCATGGACTGGCATATGTGTCATATCTTTTAGAAAGACCACAGCCACAGTTTCTCATGATATCATGCCAATTTCTGTTCTGTGCCTGAAGCATAAAATAATCTTTATGCATACATATGCCTCTGAGATGTCTTCTTAACTGTGTGTGTGTGTGTGTGTGTGTGTGTGTGTGTGTGTGTGTGTGTGTGTGTGTGTGTGTGTGTGTGTGTGTGTGTGTGTGTGTGTGTGTGTGTTTTGAAAATGTGATAAACTTAGATCCTCCTCTAGATTTTTCATTTAAGTTATATTTATTAACATTTTCTAAAGTATAATAGTAATAAATATTAACAATAATTTACATCTGTTTAAATATTTTCAAAGATCATGTTCTATGGATTATTAGATTTCACCAAGCCTTACTTTCCTTTAGAAGCTTGCAAATTTTCTTCTAGCATGTCTGACACTAATTCAGCCTTATAGACATGTAACAGACATCTGTACTTGACATTCTGTTTTGATGACATTGTCAGTGTACTGGTATTAAAGACAGTGATGACAGAACCAGTGATAATGTGAACAGTAGATTTCTTCTCTTGCACTTAGTAGTTGTATAATGTATCTTGATTATCTTTAGATAACTAAAGGCATATCCTTTAAATGATGCATTCATACCACAGGGCCATGGGAAATGGAGGAATAAGACATATAGTGTTGTTTGTTTGTTGATATAGCTTTCACAGTTTGATATCACCTCATTAGAAGTCCAATGTCAGATGATACTGTAAACGTGCCACCAACTCTGTTTGGAACCACACATGTACCACTGTAAGAAGCTTGTAGAACCCATAGAAATTTTATGATGGCTTGTCAGACAAGTCATACTTTCCTGAATAATACCCAGTAGGGGTTAAATAATAAGCCTAGAGTGAGATAGATTGAGTACCAGGAATAAATGAGTACTAGCAAATGTCCTACATGACAGATTTAGGAAAAAATATGAATGCAGTGTCATTACTGTTTATTATATGTATTAGTGAAACTGCAAGTCTGTCTTTGAAAAATTCATGCATCTACAGCAAGTATTGGACGACTGTGGAAGGAATGTGTATTATGAGAAAAGATACACAGAAGAGTCTGACAGTCAAAATTTCATTCAAAAAATGTCAAATGTGGCTACAGTATATGCAACATTTATGGAAAAAATTCTATATTTTGATGGGGGACAGTAACATAATTGCAGAATGTGTCTGAGAGATATCATAGAAAAACGTAGCCAGTTGATGCATAGGTGAGAATGTGAATATATTGTGATGGAGGGGGAGAGGAATAGAAAACAGAAGGGAGATACTACTGTGTGTTCAAGTCCTACAGTACTGCACATATTTTACCCATTTGTGGAAGTCCATTCTTAGAAGAGCATTACATAGATGTAGGTAATATAGATACTGGCTTATAAATAGTCTGCCTGAAGCAACTGAAGAATTGAGAAAAGATGCCCGAATAAGTAAAATTTTGTTGCCTTTACATGAAGAGCAATAGTTAATATGTAATTAATATTAAAAGGCTGAAGAGCCGAGGCGCTAGAGGAGTTCATTTTGGTGTACTGCTTGAAGTTTGGATAACATAATTTTATCGTGTGAAGCTGTGTTTGTTTAAGAAGACTTGTGGAATTGCATTTATTAGCAATTACAAATCGTGTTTTGGTGTAGTGACTGTGACTTTTAATAAATCACTGGAAAGGTAATCGCTGGCTTTTTTTTTTTTTGTGGTGAGCTTCAGTTTGCAACTAGTGGTGAAGCAATACTTAATATTTATTGTTCATTTGTTAACCAGGGTAGTCTACATGAACAAGGTTCATTTTGATTGGATATATGAGGGGAAAAGCCCCAACAATCAAGTGATGAAAAAATTCAGATAGTATGATATTAATTCATGGTAAGACCATTCAACAAAATCAACACAGGCATTACAAATCAGCATTTGAAATAAATTGGTGTAACAGAATTAATGGAATTTGACTTCCGCGGTGGTGCAGTGGTAGCATTGTTGCCTCACAGCAAAAGGTTCTCCCGTTCGATTCTCAGCTTGGGTTTGGAGTGCCTTCTGTGTGAAGTCTGCATGTCCTCCCTGCGGTCGAGTGGGCATTCGAAAGACATGCGTTGAATGAGCATACATTCGATGAAGGTTGGGCGTCGGGCTGACAACTCGACACCATAAAAACCAACTGCCAATCATTAGCAGACTGGAGTTCCTCTGTGGTGACCCCTAACCGGGAAAAGCCAAAAGACAAACTCCTTTAAATGTACACATGAAAATATGTAATTTAAATGGTCACTATCACATGGGAAGCCATGAAAGGTAGTAAGAATTAACAAGAATGCAAAGGCAAGAAAGATGCCTAGGTAACATCATGAGTTCAAGTAACAGCATCTGATAAGGAGCTGTAAGGTGACTGAGCAGGAGAAAATAGAGGGGATTCAATAAAGAAAGATAAACAGAAGGTATAAAATGGAAGCAACATGGTCTCCAAAAAATAAGGCCTAGCATTAGAGGAGACAGAGGCTAAGGTAAACAAATGGCTAAACCAGAATACAGAGCATGATAAGTAATGGGGTGGTATGATGTAGCATGCTGATGGATTAATGCAAATAGTATGGATGTAAGTAAGCAAGAGTGATCTGGACAACAAGGAAGAAAACAAAGGCAGATACAAAATAGAATATTTTTATAAATAATAATAAAAAGTAAATATGAAATGGATAAGAAAGATTAAAATGGAAAGCAGACTACATATACGGGAAGCAAAAATGCTAGGATTATAACAATAAGTAGTTACATAGATATAGTAAAGTGGAAAATAATACAGCAAAGAGTAAAGAGGAAACTATTAGGATTATCTGAAAAAAATAGTGGAAAAGGTTAAGCAAAAGGAGTAAGGTGCTGGTTTGACATGCAGTTGTGCAATGCTGGTTGGCTGACAGACAACTTTATGACAAGAACATGTATATGCGAATTGGGGTTGCACTCTACAGGAGACATTTTTTTCTTAGGAAGGTGCAGTAGCCCTGGAGTAAATTATGGGGTTACATGGGGCAAGGCCATGGAAGGGGGTGTTATGTTCACAGCTTGGGGCAAATGCTACTGTAGACTGTTTGCTTTATGGAAATGACATTCACATAGCTGTTCTTTGCACTTATGTCCAAGAGTTAAACAAAGCAAGTAATAAGGTTACATACGGATGGACAAAAACTAGGGACTGCAAAAATAAAATGCTAAACTGAGTATTAGGAGAAGGCAAAGGCAGAGTGTTATCTCATAGGAAAGTGCAATTGGAAAAGTGCATTGAGTTTTGGTGGCCTTTTGGAAAGACTTTTAAGTTAAACCAAGATATAGTTTGGTGGCAGAGCTGAGAAGTTGTTTGATTTTTGATTTTTGATTATATAAATGGAGTATGAGTCACTGTGGCAATTAGAAACTTTTTTTGTTTTTGTATTGGAGGACTTTGATGATCATTGAGGGTGATTCGAGGATATAATGCTAGGTAAGGATAGACATTTATACAAATGGTAGTTTGGGAATTCCATCCATCTAGAGTATTTAAAGACATTACAAACAGACTGCTAAATAATGACCCTTCATTAAGTATGCAGCTGTGTAGAAGATGGCAGATTTCAGAATGATTTATGTATTTATCAGTTGATTGATTGATTGATTGATTGATTGATTGATTTATTGGATTGATTGATTGGCATTTGTTATCCAGGATAGTCTGACTGGCCACAACTGCCCATTTTCAGTGAAGACTCAAAGAGAAAATCTCCACAGATACAATTATTGTATCAGAAGCATTCAAATTCAGTACTGTTGGTTATGTTCAGAAACATGTACATTCAATACATACTAGATAACTAATGACTGAAGTCTTATGTTCAACTAATCACAAGAAACTCAAGACCATACTTCCGAAGCATTCAAAATTCATCATTACCCATGTATTGGAGACCCTAATGTTTTGTGATTTTGGTAACTTCAGTCCATGTACTACAAGTTACAGTAAAAAAAAAAAATAAGTGTTTTACTGGCTTCAAAGTGCTTTCAGAAAGGTAGTGCAAACACTGGCCAATATGTTTACTCTTACCTTCCATGTCTCTAAACTTTCCAGATTTTAGTAGAATGTCCAGATATGTTAGGTGTGCTCCTCATAAAGTCCATGTTTTTCAGTTAAATTACAGAAGATTGAACACACTAAATAATGGCATATATTTGTTTGTCTTTGTTTCCTTCAGAAAAATCAGGCAAACACACATCCTATTATTCTAGTAACTTTTTAAGTTTAGAAGAGAAAGTCAAGGACATGTTACCGATCACAGTCAGAAACAAATCTTTTATTCTTCTGCTGTCATTTGTACTGGCAGAATTTATTGCCTAGAGCAGGACCTGATCTTAATTACTTTAACAGGGGGTGCTTAACATTTGTAAGAATGGGTCTCATGTCACTGTAGAGCTTAACTGATATGGAGCATAACCAGCGTGCTCCATGCACTACAATGTTATTATAGTATAGTCTGGCTATTACAATAAAATTCCTTAAAGTAACAGAAAGAAATTAGAAATAGTGGAAAAAATGTTATCCACTGAAATATTTGTAATGCAATCTCAGCTAACTTAAAATACTCTGATACAGTAGTATGCTTTATCTTTGTTGTGAATCCATGGTACCGTGAGCACTTTGCCCGCAGACATTAATATATTGCTAAATTATTTTCTTCAGTAATGTGTTTGATAATTTTCCTGACAGCTGAGGGTAAGCTGACAGAATGATGATTTTACAGTCTCTGTATTGCTGTCACCCTTTTAAAAGGGAGTCACACTTGATCTGTTCTAGCCATTTGGGACCGTACTCATTTCCAGTGATTCATCAAAAGTTGAGTCATTTTTATTATATGGTCTTACTTCAGAAAGTATGCCACTAATGATGAAAGCACTTGAACAAATATTGGTATGGTGGTTCATTCCATGAATTTTAATGGGTTCATTTCAGAAAGGGTCACAGTAGGATTAAATCACAACATATGGGTTTACTCAACAGAGAAGCTGAACTACTCCAACTATTTTATTGTTTGTTTGTTTGTTTATTTATTGCAGTGCTGTTCTGCTCCCCTGAAAAAGACAGTGCTGGTTTCATGTTAACATTTTTACTAATGTGTATTGATGAACGAGGCTTCCCTATAACTAGTGTTGGCATGAACCTAAATCAGTTGTTCTTGCTGCTTTGAAATTGTTGGCTGTGTTTTCCTTTAGTTACTACATTTTAGTCATTAGGCCATTGATCTAGTTGGCATCTTTCACTGATATTCTGACATCCAACAGATTACTGGGACAATTACGTACTGTTGCGCCTGTACTGTTGCACCTGGCCGGTATGTCTTTTTTTTTGTCAGAATCAATAAAAATGCCCTTGTAGTTGACAAATAGCCTTAAACAACTCCATACTTTATATCTGTTTTTGTTTGGGGACCAGACCATAACACTGGGGAGATATTTGTAGACAATTCTTGTGCCAAAAAGCATAATGTGTAGTAAAGTAGAGATTTTTATAGTATCAACAGATGTTGAGGCAATGTCCAAAAGGGTGCAGAAAAACGGATATGCAAATTACTGTAAAATGACATGCAAATAAAGAAGCACAGTCTAAGTGCATAACTACATGCAATTGAGGATGGAGAAAGCAGGTCATGATTCACAGCGGTTAGGAGCAAAATGGAACAGGCAAATGCATCACAGTATAAAGCAAAGAACATGGCAAAAGCTGTGGCACTGCAAAAACATAAATGTTAATAATAGCAGCATTGTTTGTGTTTCACCACTTCATAACTTCAGCAAGTGGTGTTGCAGATGCATGACATGGTCATGTATTCTACCCAAAGTGGCACTGGCAGAAGTTTGCCAACTGGTACAAGACTATCTTTGTGTGAATAGGAACATCATACAGACATTTGTTAACATAAATGTCATACAGACCAGAACTGGAAGAATGTGTGGACTTCCTGTATCTGTGGGTGTACTAAGGTAGGTGTAGCTGTTAATCATAATAGCTAGAGGGACCTTCCATAGACATAGCACATTAGGTATATTGCACACATCAGCCTACAGAATACTCAGGACATTCCTTGAGTTATTTATTTATGTATTTGTTAAACAACATTAAGCACTGATCCAAACATACCATTTTCAGACTCAGCATGGAGAAAGATGACATACATCCAATAACATCAATACATAAACATGAAGGAAGGATATAGCAATATACAAAAAAGACCGTACAATAATTAGACACACAAAAATATTCACATGGTTATTTCAGATATACAAAAGATATGGACTATATGAGAGCTGTAGGTAGCTCTTCTGGTGCCCTGGGCTGTTCATTGATTTGCCACGCCTCCCCACTTTGAGTTGAGCATGAAAAAAAAGACCCTGTCATACTTGAGGAGCAAAAAGTGGTTCTTCCTCCTCGTTAAACCATAGCAATCCTCTTACTACAGTTAAGTGCAACACTGGGAGTGATGAGCACTTCAGCCCTAACCAGACATGCAGGATAGGTATCCATTTCTGAATACCACTAATGCGCTAGACCACATACAAAGTATCTCAGTAAATGCAGTGTCCATCAGTGAGGATTGCACCCTGTGACATCATGTGCTCAGTGCAGCTGGCCCCTTTTCTTCTCCCTACCTGTGGCTCTCCAACACGTATTGCTGTATTTTATTGGATCAAAACAGTAGTTCTGTGCTACACAAATTTCAAACCAAATAATTAATATAAAAGCGGGGCTCATGTCATAATAGTGTAATTTTTTAATAAGCTGTCCAGTATTTTTTGCACAGCAGTTCTTGAGAATTCACTTGCTTGCTCACGTTATAGCAAAAACAATCATTGCTCGGGAAGATGAAACACTACTAAGGTTTTCTCTTCTCAAGTATTGTGCAACTGTGGAGTTGGTAAAACTTTTCAATCTGCATAATTAACATAAAAGTTAGACCTGCTAAAGTAGTCAAATTCTGATATTTGAGTGGAGGCACCCTCCCATGGTGCCTGACTTGGTTCATCTGCTAGAAGTTCTCCTTTAAATTCATTTGATGCAACATCCAACCACTTGAATCCTCTCTGGACTAGGAATGGCATGCAAGGCCAACAGATGCCAGCTGCTCAAGTAATGTAGACTGTACACATTTTTCTTCTACCCACCTGTCTCCCCTCAGAGATAATTTACAAGGTCAGTCATGTAAATTATTGCCACACTTGGAGGCACACCTTTGCTTTCTCAACACAGTAGAAGACAGAGTCCCGCTGTGCATGACTTTTATGAAATTACCCACCTCCTGAAAAGTGCTGGTAGTCATACATTGCACTCATGTTGCAATAAAGCCCCTGTTTGGTATCCATGGATAGCATTACATCGAAAGAAAGGGGTACCATTCCATCAACTGCCAGATAACATGCAATACAGAAGAGCTGATAACTCATGTATCTGTGCAGTAAACTGGCAGTGCCCATGATTCCTACATATGCATACAAGTTATCAGCATTATTGCTTCATGCATAAACACTCCCTTCAGGGCCACATGCTAGGTAACTGCAAGCACAGTGGTACACCTTCATATCCACAGACACATACACAACATATACAAAAGACACACACACACACACACACACACACACACACACACACACACACACACACACACACACACACACACACACACACACACACACACACCACTGTCTTTTTTGTGTTGCATATGATAAAAGACACCCCTGGAGAACCTATAAGGGCTGACTGGGTACAGAACTCACAAGGTATAGCTGAACAGCTCTTGCTCAAATCAGAAACATGATAGTGTGTGTGTTCAGCCTACAGAAGTCTGGCTACCATGTACTAGCCATGTCTGGACACTACAGTGCGTCTCTGCTACAGCTGCTAAATATTTCATTAACATGCTGCATTCTGCATGATGTGATACTACGACATCAAGCAACTTGTACAGCAGCTGGAACCATTGTAATCACGACCACATCCACCAACAAGGGCCTGGATAGTAAAAGAAAACATGCATATGCAGCAAAACAGCCCTTCAGATGGCATGTGTACAGTATATGGCAGTGCAGGTAAAGTGGCAATGTCTAGAACACCTCTATGTGTCTAGACATGTATGCAGTAGTAGTGCAGTGTCACACACCCAACATAAAGGTGAATGCTTTTTCATTTTATGGCCGTAATGGATGGTGAGTGATTGAGCCACATTATGCATGAGACATCTCTACATATACTACAAAGACAGTGGGTGATGAGGGTCACAACCATCACCATTTGCACAAGTGGCTAAGGATACATGGATGCATGGCAGTCTACAATACCAGTAGGTGGGAGATCATATGTCCATGGAAGTAGAGACTGGGTCATGGGACAGTATGGTATAGGTGCCAAATATGCTCTCCCCTTTTGTATGGGTTAGGGTGCCATTACAGGACCTGCAATGAGGACCTGTGGGAGAGGTGGGAAGTATGGATCCATGCAGAGGGTTTCTGACACCATGGTAGCAGTTTAGGCCCACATGTCCCAGGGACACAGATGTGACAGAACCCGTGGAACAGGATCTGTATGGAGGTCACACAAAAATCACCTCTCTGAATGATATTGCAGCATGGACTCTCCTGGCATTGCTTTGAGTATGACAAAACGCCAACCATGGAAGTTGTACCCTGTACACCTTGTGATGCTCATTGAATATGTCCACCATGAGTATGCACATGCCTTATGCCACAGGTAATCCCAGAAGCAGGTAACAGATGGCAGTACCAGCTGTTATCTGCATGGAAGTGAAATGTCCCATAATGAGTGCACAAGTTCAATCACGGCATCAACCCAGGACATCATTGTCTCCTAACGACCAGGTCCAATGTCAACCATCTTCATTTCTTCATAGATATCTGTGAATGTTGCCTGGATTGCAGCCCTGTACATCTATTGGTAGAGTTTGAGAGTCATACATATGTATGGGGTTGAATGTGTCACTGAACAATGCTGAGATGCATTGCTAGCTCACTATACAGTGAGTATGTAAATGGCAGATGCAGTGCACTTTACCACCCCCTGTTGGCCCATCAGTAGTGGCCATAACATCAGTCAAAGTGGAGACCCTCTCCAGACAGAATGCTAGTACTCTATACTGTGCAGTTCATGTGGTGGATGTGGGAGAGGCTGCAGTGTCATCCCATCAAGCTAGTTTAGGCACCTATCTCTCTAATGAGCACAGGCAGCTTGTAAATGGCTCATTTCCCAGGCCCCTGCTTGTAAATGGTTCATCTCCTAGGCCCCTGATTGTAAATATTTCATCTCCCAAGCCCCTGCTTACACTTATCAAAGTTACAAGTTTAGATTTGGGATGAACAGATGGGCTTAAAAAGACAAATATGGTCATTAGCCTAGTAAACACTTATGAACCTATGAACCTATGGCTTTTCTCCATGAAAAATATGTGGCGTGTGGCCCCTCCCAGAACCTGTGTTAATTCCTCATAGTATGATACCTTTTGCTCTCATCAACCCTATACAGTGAAGCCAGTAATTATTCATCCTCAGTGAGTGTTGAGCTTGGTGGAAGACCACCTCATCACTGTCCATTCTACTGTTTTGATGTATGCCTTCTGTGTAGCCTGTTATATCAAGTTGTTTTCTGTTTCTGACACTGACATGTGGTGTGGTTCTTACCACCCTGCGTTGACATCATGTGCCACTGTTTGCCACATACAGTCTCAGAGAGGCTGGTTGGTGCTCCTGTACCAAACAGTTGTCACCCATGTGTCCAAAATGCCAGTAGGAAGACATCTTTGTCTACTGCCTTTGGAAGACATGCACACACCTTGGGAACAGAACAACACAGACTGGAAATGCATTTGTGGGTGAACAGAAGTAGAAATATTACAGTGACAACAGGCTTGTATAATGTGACATTACTTGGTTCCTACAAGATGAGTACATTGTTGATGCTACATCTGTTCTGCACAGAGCAGGCTCACAGAGTAATAAATAGTATATAGTGTTATGGGTGCTTTTTTCAGGAATATGATTGTATATGCTGTACTGTATGTGGGTGTCTCTGATATATATATATATATATATATATATATATATATATATATATATATATATATATGTGTGTGTGTGTGTGTGTGTGTGTGTGTGTTGGTGCCTATGCACACGTACAGTGTGAGGGGCTGGCTTGTTATGGGACTCATACTTGTAGCAGGGGCCTTGGTATATGAGCTGTAGGGGGGACCACTCCACAACTGTATATAGATGCTTGCTGTAGGGCAGCACATTCAGGTATCATACTGATGACAACCCCACATTATGTTTACAGCAGGTTACAGTTGTAAGTGTCAGTTGTAATATGAGTAGTTCTGCAAACTAGTCTTAACTACCATGCTTTTACAGGAGTCATTTAACAGAGAGCTATCTCTTAGGTAAACCACTCATGTGGCTATTCCTTATAAAATTACTGCATTTGTGCTAGAAAAAGTGATTCAAACTGCTCAAAGGACTTTGTTACTTATTTTTTACTTGCTTCATGTTTTGTCATTCAAAATGGCAGATTGGCTATGAAATTTCTAAGTATACTTTTGAACCTTATACATATTATTGAGGTTAGAATCCACTATGTTTCACAGAACAGCATCACTAACATGAGTGCTTACTACATTCTTCTGCTCATCACCAACATGCTGTGCATGGCCTTCCAGACATGCATGCTGTGTTCATATGAATGCCACACAGCTATGAGGCACTAGGGTGCTCTGTGGATGATCCAGTGTGCATGTGTGTGTGAATGTCACACAGCTATGAGTCATTAGGGTGCTCTGTACATGACTCATGTATGTGACACAGCTTTGAGGCACTTGAGTTCACTGTAGATAATACAGTGGGCATTTGCATGTCATACAGCTATAAGTTGTATGTGATCCAATGTATCTATGCAAGTCACACATCTGTGAGACACTAGGCTGCTCTGTACATGATATTGTGTGTCTGTGTGTCACATATCTGTGAGACACTAGGGTGCTCTGTACATGATCCAGTGCGTCTATGTATGTCACACAGTTATGAGGTACTAGGGTGCTCTGTACATGACCCAGTGTGTCTATGTATGTCACACAGTCATGAGTCACTATTGTGCTCTGTGTATGATCCAGTGTGTCTATGTATGTCACGTAGATGTTCTTCGTGTTTCACTGTTGCAGTCATCACATTTAGGTTATCCCTGTCAGGGTAGCCCTCTAATGCCCCAAATACCAGAGACTTACTATTTCTGCGGCGGTTGCTGTTGCTTGAGGACTGGCGTCAGGTCGTCAGTGGTATAAAGTAAGGCAGTCGATGCCATTACACCTGTCTTTCTTGCCATAGAGCCCGAAGCAGAAGCAGTTCGCATGAGTGCCAAATGGCCGCTACCTGAGTTTTCCTTTCCGAATTGAAGTTGAAGTCTTCTAAAGCTAAGTACCCATTAGGGATCCTTTTTTCTTGCACTAACCGATGTCAGAAAAAGTTAATAATTGTCTTTCCTGTGTAAAGCAAATACCCCACAGAGATTTCCACTCTTACTGCATCACTTGTCTAGGCCCAGACCACGACATCCCCTGTTGTTGCTTCTGTGTTTTGTTTAACGCCAGAACTATTCATCGTCGGGTCTTTATTGTAGTCAGATATTTTTGTTTACAGTCCTTGAATTCTGATATGGCTTTGGTAAGCCATCTGACAGCAGATCTTCCCAAAAAATGTAAAGATAAAGACAGAGACAGACTGCACAGGTCCAAACCTTCCGGCAACGCTTCCGTTAAGCTAGTCATCAGTCTTCCTGTACTCAGTGAGGAGCTTTTGCAGCCCCTGATGCCCACTTCAGTTGATTCATAGGCCGCTACCGAGAACTTTTCAGTGTCTGGTATGCCACAAAACTCTTCTTCTAAGGATCCTGCAGTCGTCTCTACCTTGGATGGGTCCAGAGCCGCTGAGCAGACACCGGATTCCGAGGAAGTCCTTTGCACCTCTGAATCTTGACAAAAAATGACATCTTCTTTTGTGACTACCATTCTTTCGAAAACAACCGAGTTCCTTAAGCCCAGGGTTTGAACCACACCCAAGAAACTGACTACCCACTCTCAGACGCGTGATACCTTGCATCACTGTCAAATGCTTAAAAAGGCAGACGACCTTTATCATGTTGAGTGTGGAAGCCAAACTACCCCTTCAAAAAGGAAAAGAGATCTGTCCGCAGTAGTTCTGTCTGAACAAGAGTCAGATGAATCTGATGCATCTGACTATGAAGACATGCACCCCCTCTCCCCTTATGAGGATTCTGATGCAGAGGAATTCATTCCTTTAGCCTTTCCCCCCAGAGGATTTTTCTTTGGGGAAACCCTGTATACTTTAAGGGAGCATTTCCAATAGGAGAGTCAGGACTACCCTCAGTCTAAAAAGAGACTCAGGAAATTCCTATATCTTCTGCAACACAGACCCTTGGCCATCCCCCCAGTCCTGGATGTGGAGGATGATATTTTCCTTGAATACAGCTTTCCTCCTGATGCCCTACCTCCTGCTTCCAGAAAACCAGACAGGTACTACAAAGTCCCTGACTCACACAAATATATTTTTAAAAATCCAACAGCTGACTCTGAGGTCATTTCTCAAGGACCAAAAGGGATTAAATCAACCTCTGCTAAGAACCCCACCCCCTCAGACAGGGATTCCTGAGCACTGGACAGATGGGATAAAAAAGTATACACCTCAGCTGCTCTTGCTATCAGGCACTAAATTGTCAGTTCCATATGCTTAAATATCAGCAACATACCTTGAAACTCCTTAAACAAAAAAACATCCTCCTTTCCTGCTTGGGCAGAATCTAAAGATTTACAAGACTTAATTCATTCTGCAAGTCAAGTAACTAAACACACCTTGCACTGTGGTTTTGATGCCCTAGAAGCTTCTTTCAGGGCAGCAGTCACTGGATCTGTCATTAGAAAACATGCATGGCTTAAGGAACAACCCCTGCCAGACCATGTCAAATCTAAATTGTTGGATGTACCCTTGCACAAGATAACTTATTTGGCACTAAGGCAGAAGAGGTCTTTAAAAAGATGGAAGAAAAAGCAAACTCTATGCAAACAGTTAAAGATTTTTTACAGGTCCAGCCCTCTAGGTTTAGCAGGCATTTTCCCTCCAAGCATTGGTCCTTTCCTGCTCTGAGTAAACAGGCCCAGCCTAGAGCCCATGGAAACAGATCCCCCATACAGCAGCCCCAGGGAATGCAGAGATCTAAGCAGTGGACTACCTCTACTTCAAAACCAGGGAGTTCTAAGCCACCCCCTTATGGTAAGACCTCACAATGACTCACCTCCTCCCGACCGTCCCTCTGCCCACCTTCACTTACCCCTAGGAGGAAAACTCTCCTTTCACTCAAGCACCTGGGCCAGCATTACCAAGGATCAATGGGTTCTGAACATTGCGTCTCAGGGATACAAATTCTCCTTCCACACCCTTACAACCCCAAAAAGGTTCCCAGATCTACTGCTAAATCAGTGGGCAGAGGCTCAAAAGCAAATCCATTCCCTGCTCTCTTTGAGGGCAGTAGAGCATGTTCCTGCAGAACAGATAGGCCAAGGCTTCTACTCCAATTTTTTTCTGGTGCCCAGAAAAGAGGGCACCTGGCACCCCATCCTCGATCTATCCATTCTAAACACCTTCCTGGTGATCCCAAAATTCAAAATGCTCATCCTCCAGCAAGTGCTGCCCATGCTCTCCAAGGACGCCTGGCTAGTCACCCTGGATCTAAAAGAGGCCTACCTCCACATTCCTATCAGGGAATCATGCAAAAAATATCTCCACTTCAGGGCAGGATCTCAATACTTTCAGTTCTCTGTGCTTCCCTTTGGTGTATCTACTGCTCCCAGAGTTTTCACAAAATGCCTGGCTCCAGCCATTGCCTTTTGCAGACAAAGATATATTCAAATTTACCCCTACTTAGATGACTGCCTTATTCAGGCAGACAGCCAGGAAAAGCTGCTCAAACAACTGGCCATTTTAAAGAGTCTACTAACCTCCCTAGGGTACATAATCAATGAAAATAAATCAAACCAGGTACCCACCCAAAGGATAATCTTCCTGGGAGCAAGTCTGGACACAGCACCCCAGATGGCATACCTTACATCAGAGAAACACATTTTCCTGTCAGCCTACTTCTCTCAACTGGTCACCATGCTCCAGTTTTCTGCAAGAAAAATCCTGCAAGCTCTGGGGTTCATGGCATCTTGCATACTCCTCATTCCATATACTAGACTGCATAGGAGGAAACTTCAATGGTAGTTAAAGAGCCTTTGGTGTCAACACTCTTATGACCTGGAAACTCTTCTACCTATAATTCCTTGCCTCAGAAAGGAATTTCTTTGGTGGGCAACAGCATGCTCCCACAACAAGGGACTGCCCTTCTCCCCACACCCTGCTGCCTAGACCCTCACCACAGATGCATCAGACTATGCTTGGGGCACACACCTGGATGGCAGGAGCTCACAACAAATCCCCCTGCACATCAATAAAAAAGAGATGATGGCTGTGCAGCATGCCTTGATGGCTTTCAAACCCCTTCTCTCTCTCCAGGGATTCTCCTGATCAAAACAGACAACACCACTGTGATGTGGTACATCAACAAGCAGGGAGGGACTCACTCCTACCCTCCATGCAGGCTGGCCATGACCCTTTGGCTCACAGCCTCTTTCATGCAAATACACTTGTTAGCACAGTACCTATCAGGCTCTCTCAACTCCCAGGCAGACCAATTAAGCAGAAATCTTTTGGACCCACACATGAGTGGGAGCTCAACAGAAGTACCTTCTTCCTAATAACTCAGAAATGGGGAACCCAGAAGGTCGACCTCTTTGCTTCCCACACCAACCATCAGCTCAGCAAATTCTGCACCAGGGAGCATCACTGCATGGCTTGAAAAGTGGATGCCCTGTCCTTCCCCTGGGTAAACCTCTCAGTCTATGCCTTTTCTCCCCTACCTTTCATCACCAGGGTACTGCTCAAAATAAGGGAGGAAAAACCAAGGACCATTCTTATAGCTTCAGATGGGCTCCAACAACAGTGGTACCCCTTGCTGCACAGCCTGCCCCACTGCCTCCATGGCATCTTCCTCAGATTCCAAACCTCCTAACCCAGAGGGAAGGGGAAATTCATGCATCCCCAATTGCAGACACTCAATTTGGCAACTTGGCTTATTCCCTAAACCCGAACCAATCTGCCATCCTCAGTAAATAGGTTCTGGATGTTATCCATGAGGCCAGATGCCCTAGGACCAGAAAGTCTTATGCAGATTAATGGAAAAGGTTTTGCACCTGGGTCCAGGCTAAGGGGGCTAATATGGCACAGCCCTCCCTCCCTCTCATCCTGGATTACTTAGCTGACCTACTATACAGTGATCTCTATTTCTCCTCTATAAAAAATCATGCTTCTGCTATTTCTGCTCATTTTCCCACTGAGCAGCCCCTTTTCTCACACCCTTTGATCAAACAGTTCCGCAGAGGGTTTAGCAACTTGAGGCCCCCCAGAAGGGCACTAACACTAGTTTGGGACCTTAACTTTGTCTTGGAAAAGCTCACCCTGCCTCCTTTTCAACCAGCTTCTTCTGCAGAGCTAAAATTTCTCTATTGGAAGATAGCCTACATTCTGGCCATCACTTCACCCAGAAGAGTCTCTGAGCTGCAAGCACTCATGGCTGTGGAACCCTTCATCATCTTCCATGCAGACCAGGTATCCCTCAGAACTAACCCATTCTTCATGCCTAAGGTGGTGTCCAGTGTGGCTCTCAACCAATCCATTCATTTGCCCACCTTCTTTCCTAATCCCCAGAACAAGGGGGAAAGGATTCTTCACTCGCTATCTGGACAGGACTAAACCCTTCAGAAAGTCTGATCAATTGCTGGTTAGCTTTGCTACAGGGGCAGAAGGCAAAGCCATCTCCAACCAAACCATTTCCAAATGGATAGCACACTGCATCAACTTCTGCTACAAACAGCATGGTAAGCCTCCCCACAAAGGGGTCAGAACACACTCCACCAGAGCAGCCTCCACCTCTGCAGGTTTCCTCAGAGGAGTCTCCACCAGGGACATGCTGGAGGCTGCCACCTGGACATCTGTTCACACTTTTACTAAGCATTACCACCTGCCTCTCTTCTCCAAATCCAGGGCAGGGTTTGCCTCAGCAGTCTTGCAGGCCATACTAGCCAACCCCTAGTTTCCTTGACTGCCTTCACCCATTTCCTCAGATTTGGGAATCTACCCAAATGTGATGACTGCAACAGTGAAACATGAAGAACATAGTACAGTTGTGTACACTTACCATAAATGTACGTGTTTGAGTGCATTCACTGTTGCAGTACTGGTTTTCCTCCCTCCATCCCCCTTTTTTCTCCTTCTCCTTCTGTTAACATTTTTCCTTGTTGTTCTCCTTTCATTACAAGGGACACATTGGTATTTATTTTCCACTGGTAGGGTTCTTTCACCAGAACCTGTCCTTATACTTTGGGAGCTCCTGACAGGTTAGGGCAAGAAAAAACTGATGTAATGGCATTGGCTGCCTTACTTTATACCACTGATGACCTGATGTCAGTCCTCAAGTGACAGCAACCGATGCAGAAATACTAAGTCTCTGGTATTCGGGCTGGGCAAGCGCTACCCCAGCAGGGATAACCCAAATGTGATGACTGCAACAATGAATAAACTTGAACATCAACATTTATGGTAAGTGTACACAACTGTACTTTATGAGGCACTATTGTGCTCTGTACATGATCCAGTGTGACTACGTATGTCACACAGTTAGGAGGCATTAGATTGCTCTGTACATGATCCAGTGTGTCTATGTATGTCACACAGCTATGAGGCACTATTGTGCTCTGTATATGATTCAGTGTGTCTATGTATGTCACAAAAGTAATGAGGCACTAAGGTGCTCTGTACATGATCCAGTGTGTCTATGTATGTCACACAGTTATGAGGCACTAGGATGCTCCATATATGTTCCATTGTGTCTATGCATATCACACATCTGTGAGGCACTAGCATGCTCTATACATGATCCAGTGTGTCTATGTATGTCACACAGTTATGAGGCACTAGGGTGCTCTGTACATGATCCAGTGTGTCTATGAATGTCACACAATTATGAGACACTATTGTGCTCTGTACATGATCCAGTGTGTCTATGTATGTCACACAGCTGTGAGGCACTAGGGTGCCCCATACATTTTCCATTGTGTCTATGTATATTACACATCTGTGAGACACTAGCATGCTTTATACATGATCCAGTGTGTCTATGTATGTCTCACAGTTATGAGGCACTAGGGTGCTCTGTACATGATCCAATGTGTCTATGAATATCACACAATTATGAGGCACTACTGTGCTCTGTACATGATCCAGTGTGTCTACGTATGTCACACAGTTTTGAGCACTATTGTGCTGTGTGCATGATCCAGTGTGTCTATGTATGTCACACAGTTATGAGGCATTAGAGTGCTCTTTAAATGATCCAGTGTGTCTATGTATGTCACACAGATATGAGGCACCATTGTGCTCTGTACATGATTCAGTGTGTCTATGTATGTCACAACAGCAATGAGGCACTAGGGTTCATAGGTTCATAAATTAGTACTAGACTAACTTCCCTTGCAAGCCATTTTAAGCCTAGTCAAATATCCCTTGTGAGACTTGAACCCTGCACCTTTTATTTGTAAGGCAAACATCTTAACCATTACGCCACCCTCCCAACCCCAGGGTGCTCTATACATGATCCAGTGTGTCTATGCATGTCACATAGTTATGAGGCACTAGGGTGATCTGTTCATGATCCAGGGTGTCTCTGTATGTCACACAGTTATGAGGCACTTTTGTGCTGTGTACATGATCCAGTGTGTCTATATATATCACACAGTTATGAGACACTAGGATGCTCCATACATGATCCAGTGTGTCTATGTATATCACACATCTGTGAGGCACTAGGGTGCAATATACATGATCCAGTGTGCCTATGTATGTCATACAGTTATGAATCACTATTGTGCTGTGTAGATGATCCAGTGTGTCAATGATGTCACACGGCTATGAGGCACTATTGCACTCTGTACAGGATCCAGTGTGTCTATGTATGTCACACAGTTATGAGGCACGATTGCACTCTGTACATGATCCAGTGTGTCTATGTATGTCACACAGTTATAAGGCACTAGAGTGCTATGTACATGATCCAGTGTGTCTATGTATGTCACACAGTTATGAGGCACTATTGTGCTCTGTACATGATCCAGTGCATTTATGTATGTCACAACAGTAATGAGGTACTAGGGTGCTCTGTACATGATCCAGTGTATCTATGTACGTCTCACAGTTATGAGGCACTAGAGTGCTCCATACATACTCCAGTGTGTGCCTATGTATATCACACATCTGTGAGGCACTAGGGTGCTCTGTACATGACCCAGTGTGTCTATGTATGTCACACAGTTAGGTGGCACTGTTGCGCTCTGTACATGATCCAGTGTATCTATGTACATCTCACAGTTAGGTGGCACTGTTGCACTTTGTACATGATCCAGTGTGTCAATGATGTCACACGGCTATGAGGCAGTATTGCACACTGTACAGGATCCAGTGTGTCTATGTATGTCACACAGTTATGAGGCACTATTGCACTCTGTACATGATCCAGTGTGTCTATGTATGTCACACAGTTATGAGGCACTATTGTGCTCTGTACATTATTCAGTGTGCCTATGTATGTCACACAGTTATGAGGCACTATTGTGCTCTGTATATGATCCAGTGTTTCTATGTATGTCACACAGTTATGAGGCACTAGGGTGCTCTGAACATGAGCCAATGTGTCTATGTATGTCACACATGTATGAGGGACCAGGCTGCTCTGTACATGATCCAGTGTGTCTTTGTAAGTCACACAGTTATGAGGCACTAGGATGCTCCATACATGATCCAGTGTGTTAATGTATGTCACACAGTTATGAGACACTGTTGTGCTCTGTAGATGATTCAGTGTGTCTATGTATGTTACACAGGTATGAGGCACTAGGGTGCTCTATACATGATCCAGTGTGTCTATGTATGTCACACAGGAGGCACTGTTGTGCTCTGTACATGATCCAGTGTGTGTATGTATGTCACACAGTTATGAGGCACTATTGTGCTCCGTGTATGTACCAATGTGTCTATGTATGTCACACAGTTATGAGGCACTGGGGTGCTCTATACATGATCCAGTGTGTCTATGTATGTCACACAGTCACACAGTTATGAGGCACTGTTGCGCTATGTACATGATTCAGTGTGTCTTTGATGTCAAACAGTTATGAGGCACTATTGAACTCTGTACATGATCCAGTGTGTCTATGTATGTCACACAGTTATGAGGCAGAAGGGTGCTCTGTACATGACTCAGGGTCTCTATGTATATCACACAGTTATGAGGCACTGTTGTGCTCTGTATATAATCCAGTGTGTCTATGTATGTCACACAGTTATAAGGCACTATTGTGCTCTGTATATGATCCAGTATGTCTATGTATGTCACACAGTTATGAGGCACTAGGGTGCTCTGTACATGAGCCAGTGTGTCTATCTATGTCACACACTTATGAGGCACTAGGGTGCTCTATACATGATCCAGTGTGTCTATGTATGTCACACAGTTATGAGGCACTATTGTGCTCCGTGTATGTACCAGTGTGTCTATGTATGTCACACAGTTATGAGGCACTAGGGTGCTCTATACATGATCCAGTGTGTTAATGTATGTCACACAGTTATGAGGCACTATTGTGCTCTGTACATGATCCAGTGTGTCTATGTATGTCACACAGTTGTGAGGCACTATTGTGCTCTGTACATGATCCAGTGTGCCTATGTATGTCACACTGTTATGAGGCACTAACGTGCTCTGTACATGAGCCAGTGTGTCTATGTATGTCAAGCACTTATGAGGCACTAGGGCTCTCTGTACATGATCCAGTGTGTTTATATATGTCACACAGTTATGAGGCACTAGGGTGCTCCATACATGATCCAGTGTGTCTATGTATGTCACACAGTTAGGAGGCACTATTGTTCTGTGTACATGATCCAATGTGTCTGTGTATGTCACACAGTTATGAGGCACAATTGTGCTCTGTACATGGTCCAGTGTGTCTATGTATGTCACACAGTTATGAGGCACTAGGGTGCTCCATACATGATCCAGTGTGTCTATGTATGTCACACAGTTATGAGGCACTATTGAGCTCTGTACATGATCCAGTGTGTCTATGTATGTAACACAGTTATAGAGCACTAGGGTGCTCTGCACATGATTCGTTGTGTGTATCTATGTCACACAGTTATGAGCCACTTTTGCGCTCTGTACATGATCCAGTGTGTCTATGTATGTCACACAGTTATGAGGTACTAGGATGCTCCATACCTGATCCAGTGTGTCTACATATGTCACGCAGTTATGAGGCACTAGGGTGCTCTGTACATGATCCAGTGTGTCTATATATGTCACACAATTATGAGGCACTGTTGCGCTCTGTACATGATCCAGTGTGACTATGTATGTCACACAGTTATAAGGCACTAGGGTGCTCTGTACATGATCCTGCTTGTCTATGTATGTCACACAGGTATGAGGCACTATTGTTCTCTGTACATGATCCAGTGTGTCTATGTATGTCACACAGTTATGAGGCACTATTGTGCTCTGTACATGATCCAGTGCATTTATGTATGTCACAACAGTAATGAGGTACTAGGATGCTCTGTACATGATCCAGTGTATCTATGTACGTCTCACAGTTATGAGGCACTGGAGTGCTCCATACATACTCCAGTGTGTGTCTATGTATATCACACATCTGTGAGGCACTATTGCACTCTGTACATGATCCAGTGTGTCTATGTATGTCACAAAGTTATGAGGCACTATTGTGCTCTGTACATGATTCAGTGTGCCTATGTATGTCACACAGTTATGAGGCACTATTGTGCTCTGTATATGATCCAGTGTTTCTATGTATGTCACACAGTTATGAGGCACTAGGGTGCTCTGAACATGAGCCAATGTGTCTATGTATGTCACACATGTATGAGGGACCAGGCTGCTCTGTACATGATCCAGTGTGTCTTTGTAAGTCACACAGTTATGAGGCACTAGGATGCTCCATACATGATCCAGTGTGTTAATGTATGTCACACAGTTATGAGACACTGTTGTGCTCTGTAGATGATTCAGTGTGTCTATGTATGTTACACAGGTATGAGGCACTAGGGTGCTCTATACATGATCCAGTGTGTCTATGTATGTCACACAGGAGGTACTGTTGTGCTCTGTACATGATCCAGTGTGTGTATGTATGTCACACAGTTATGAGGCACTATTGTGCTCTGTGTATGTACCAATGTGTCTATGTATGTCACACAGTTATGAGGCACTGGGGTGCTCTATACATGATCCAGTGTGTCTATGTATGTCACACAGTTATGAGGCACTGTTGCGCTATGTACATGATTCAGTGTGTCTTTGATGTCAAACAGTTATGAGGCACTATTGCACTCTGTACATGATCCAGTGTGTCTATGTATGTCACACAGTTATGAGGCACAAGGGTGCTCTGTACATGATCCAGGGTCTCTAGGTATATCACACAGTTATGAGGCACTGTTGTGCTCTGTATATAATCCAGTGTGTCTATGTATGTCACACAGTTATAAGGCACTGTTGTGCTCTGTATATGATCCAGTATGTCTATGTATGTCACACAGTTATGAGGCACTATTGTGCTCTGTATATGTACCAGTGTGTCTATGTATGTCACACAGTTATGAGGCACTAGGGTGCTCTATACATGGTCCAGTGTGTTAATGTATGTCACACAGTTATGAGGCACTATTGTGCTCTGTACATGATCCAGTGTGTCTATGTATGTCACACAGTTATGAGGCACTAACGTGCTCTGTACATGAGCCAGTGTGTCTATGTATGTCAAGCACTTATGAGGCACTAGGGTTCTCTGTACATGATCCAGTGTGTTTATATATTACACAGTTATGAGGCACTAGGGTGCTACATACATGATCCAGTGTGTCTATGTATGTCACACAGTTAGGAGGCACTATTGTTCTGTGCACATGATCCAATGTGTCTGTGTATGTCACACAGTTATGAGGCACAATTGTGCTCTGTACATGGTCCAGTGTGTCTATGTATGTCACACAGTTATGAGGCACTAGGGTGCTCCATACATGATCCAGTGTGTCTATGTATGTCACACAGTTATGAGGCACTATTGAGCTCTGTACATGATCCAGTGTGTCTATGTATGTCACACAGTTATGGGGCACTAGGATGCTCTGCACATGATTCATTGTGTGTATCTATGTCACACAGTTATGAGACACAATTGTGCTCTGTACATGATCCAGTGTGTCTATGTATGCCACACAGTTATGAGCCACTTTTGCGCTCTGTACATGATCCAGTGTGTCTATGTATGTCACACAGTTATGAGGCACTATTGTTCTCTGTACATGATCCAGTGTGTCTATATATCGGTTCATAGGTTCATAGGTTCATACTAGGCTATCTGCCCTAGGGCATTTATAAGCCTAGCCAGAGTGTGTATGGCTTTCGCCACCCATTTTAAATTAATTTTGCTATGCCCTTTTTCGAGGTTAGTATACTGTGCCTCTGTCTAACAGTGACACAGAAGTGATACCTGGGGTAAACCTATGATCTCCCATCCACTCATCAAGATTCCTCTTGAAGAAAGACTACGAGGGACTCTCCCTAACCTGGACTGGGATTTTATTCCAGAGTGAAGGGAGCCTCTGGGTTATGAATTTGTCCCTCCAGCATGTTCTGTTTATTTCAGTGCTGAGGTTTAAGTCCCTCGAGCGCGTAGCTCGATGGGATTTGGATTTTCTGAGGTGCAGCATGTCCATTAATTCTGGGTTGGACATGGCTTTATACGTCAGGCACAGATCACCTCTGAGCAGGCGGTATGCCACTGAGTAGAGCTGGAGTTTCTTTAACCGGGCAGCATACGGCATCTGTTTGAGCCCCTTGATCCTCTTGGTGAGGTACTTTTGGTGTCTTTCCAGTTGCTGCAGGTGTCTGGTAAGGTACATCCCAAAAGGGGCATTGTACTCAATTATGGGCCTGATGAGGGATGAGTAAAGAGGCACGATGACCTCCCCTGATCTAGTTGTGAATCCCTTCATGATTAGGTGGGCTATATAAAATGTTTTTCTAACCACTTTGGCCACGTGGTTGTCAAATGAGAGATTGCTATCAACTTGGGTCCCAGGTCCCTAATGCCTTCTTCTGTACTTAATGGATTACCACCTATGTGGTAATTTGTGGGCACTTTGTTTTTGCCAAAGGGGATGACTATACACTTTTTGGCGTTTAGCATGAGGCCATGGCTCTGGCACCAGTTGTCTGTTTCTATGAGGCCCTTTTGAAGGATGCTTGTGTCAGCTGGAGAGTCTATTATGGCGCCCAGTTTGCAGTCATCTGCGAACTTGGTCAGCCACAGTCCTTCCATGTTGGCCTGTACCCCCGAGAAATATATACTGAACAAGAGAGGTCCCAAGACTGAGCCTTTTGGGACGCCACTTGTAACTGGTTTGGAGTCTGACATGGCTCCAGCTATTCTAACCATGTGGGTTCTGTCCTTGAGCCAGTTTGCAACCCATCTAGTGACATAGGGGTTTATATTTAAGCTGGTGAGCTTATCTATAATGCCCGAGTAGGGTATTGTATCGAAGGCTTTTGCGAGGTCCAGGTAGGCTGTGTTGACCACCTTCCCCTTGTCAATGGCCTTGGTGACTGTTTCAAAGAAATCGACCAGGTTTAAGAGGCAGGATCTGCCCTTAACAAAGCCGAACTGGGTAGGATCCAGTGTCTGTAGGTCCCCAATATCTTTATTTATAAGGTCCGTGATGATCCTTTCCATAGCTTTGCAGACCAAGCTAGTGAGACTTATGGGGCGATAGTTTCCAGGATCCGTTGAGGCACCACCTTTGTGGAGAGGGACCACTGTTGCTGTACGCCACTCTTTGGGTACATATCCTGTAGTAAGGCTGAGATTGAACAGTAGTTTTAGGTTTGGGTTTAGCTCTTCTTGGAGTTCATGTAGGATGCAGCCCGGGACACCGTCTGGTCCCATTGATGCTGTGTTTCTTGCTTTGGAGAGGGAAGCTCTTACCTGAGCATCTGAGATGTCAGGGGGGGCAGCACTCTGCTGGGATAGATATTAGCCCTTTTGGTGGGGGGGGGAGAAGTCTGCGCTGAACCTGTCAGCTAGGATATTGGCAATGTCTGTGGGCTCGGTGTATTTTTTGTCATTTTGGACTAATTCTGAGCATATCTGGGAATTCCCACCCAGGTTCCTAACGTAACTAAAGAAAGCCTTGTGATTATCCTTAGTGTCCTGTGCAATTTTTCTCTCGAAGCTGGCCTTAGACAATTTTATGAGTGCCTGTAGTTTTTTGCTAGTACTGATCAGAGATGCCTTCCCTTTTTGGGATTTTGCTCTGTCATGTAGTAGCTTCCTCCTTCTATTGTATAGTTTGTTTATGACTGGGGTCCACCAGACAGGACATCTGCCTTTGGAGGATTGGGTCTTGGTTTTATTTGGGATTGCACGATCCATGCATTCCTGAAGGTGTTCATAGAATGCGTTTATAAAGGATTTTGTGGTCTGGGCCGTATTATCCACAGGCCCGGGGGCTTTGAAGGATTCCACCTTGGTTTTGAGGAGTGTGAAATTTGCTTTATAGAAGTTTTTCACTGTGGTTTTCTGGGCATGGGGTGGGGTCGGGATGTGAATATCCAGTGAGATTAGTTTATGGTCTGATCTTACCAGTGAGGGATACACTTCTGGTCTGGAGCATAGAGTCCCCATGTTGGTAATGATCAGGTCCAGTATGTTTTCCCCTCTTGTGGGAGTGGTAACAAGTTGTTCCATAGCATTTGAGTTTATAAATTCTAGGAACCTTTGGGCTAGGGTTTGGAGCTAGAGTAATGCTCCCAGTCTATGGTTGGGTAGTTGAAGTCACCCAATATAATGGTGTTTGGAGAGACCTTCATATTTTCTAGTGTTCTCAGGAAGGCCGAGTGGGGTTCCTGGGTTTGGGAGGGTGGTCTGTAGCAGGCTATAAACTGGAAGGCAGTTTTACCCACTGTTAGTTGCACATGGATAGTTTCTGATGCTTCGTGCTGTGCCACCAACCTGGAGGTGTGGGTATCTTTGACGAATATTGATACTCCCCCCTCCTTTTGTGGTTCGGTCCAAGTTTTGGGGCCGAAAAGCATGGTATGAGGTATAACCTGGTAGTGCTGGGGTGCTCTCGAGAGCCTTGAACCAGGTTTCTCTTACTGTACAGATATCGATGTTCTCCATGCTAAGGAGAGTTTTGAGTGCATGCATCTTGAGGTTTAGACTTCTGGCGTTGAGTAGCATTACTCTTAGTTTCTTATCCCTTGTGATACCTATGGAGGTGGGTTTGTCACACAATTATGAGGCACTGTTGTGCTCTGTACATGATCCAGTGTGACTATGTATATCACACAGTTATAATGCACTAGGGTCCTCTGTACATGATCCTGCTTGTCTATGTATGTCACACAGGTATGAGGCACTATTTTTATCTGTACATGATCCAGTGTGTCTATGTATGTCACACAGTTATGAGGCACAATTGTACTCTATACATGATATAGTGTGTCTATGTATGTCACACAGTTATGAGGCACTAGGGTGCTCCAAACATGATCCAGTGTGTCTATGTATGTCACACAGTTATGAGGCACTGTTGTGCTCTGTACATGATCTAGTGTGTCTGTGTATGTCACAACACTATTGAGGCACTAGGGTGCTCTGTACACGATCCAGTGTGCCTATGTATGTCACACAGTTATGAGGCACTAGTGTGATCTGTGCATGATCCAGGGTGTCTATGCATTTTACACAGTTATGAGGCACTATTGCACTGTGTACATGATCCAGTGTGCCTCTGTATTTCATACAGTTATGAGGCACTATTGCGCTGTGTACATGATCCAGTGTGTCTATGTTTGTCACACAGTTATGAGGCACTAGGGTGCTCCATACATGATCCAATGTGTTTCTATGTATATCACACATCTGTGAGGCACTAGGGTGCTCTGTACACGATCCAGTGTGCCTATGTATGTCACACAGTTATGATGCGCTAGGGTGCTCTATACATGATCCAGTGTGTCTATGTATGTCACACAGTTATGAGGCACTAATGTGCTCCATACATGATCCAGTGTGTCTTTATATGTCACACAATTATGAGGCACTATTGTGCTCTGTCCATGATCCAGTGTGTCTATGTATGTCACACAGTTGGGAGGCACTATTGTGCTCTGTACATGATCCAGTGTGCCTATGTATGTCACACAGTTATGAGCCACTAAGATGCTGTGTTCATGATCCAGTGTGTCTATGTATGTCACACAGTTATGAGGCACTATTGCACTCTGTACATGATCCAGTGTGTCTATGTATGTCACACAGTTATGAGGCACTAGTGTACTCTGTACATGATCCAGTGTGTCTATGTATGTCACACAGTTATGAGGCACTAGGGTGATCTGTACATGATCCAGTGTGTCTATGTATGTCACACAGGTATGAGGCACTATTGTGCTCTGTACAAGATCCAGTGTGTCTATGTATGTCACACAGTTATGAGGCACTATTGTGCTCTTTACTTGATCCAGTGTGTCTATGTTTGTCACACAGTTTTGAGGCACTAGAGTGTTCTGTACATGTTCCATTGTGTCTATGTATTTCACACAGTATTGAGGCACTATTACGCTCTGTACATGATCCAGTGTGTCTGTGTATGTCACACAGTTATGAGGCACTAGGGTGATCTGTACATGATCCAGTGTGTCTGTGTATGTCACACAGGTATGAGGCACTATTGTGCTCTGTACATGATCCAGTGTGTCTATGTATGTCACACAGTTATGAGGCACTAGGGTGATCTGTACATGATCCAGTGTGTCTGTGCATGTCACACAGGTATGAGGCACTATTGTGCTCTGTACAAGATCCAGTGTGTCTGTGTATATCACACAGTTATGAGGCACTATTGTGCTCTTTACACGATCCAGTGTGTCTATGTTTGTCACACAGTTTTGAGGCACTAGAGTGTTCTGTACATGTTCCATTGTGTCTATTTATTTCACACAGTATTGAGGCACTATTGCGCTCTGTACTTGATCCAGTGTGTCTATGTATGTCACACAGTTATGAGGCACTAGGGTGCTCCATACATGATTCAGTGTGTTTATGTATGTCACACCATTATGAGGCACTAGGGTGCTCTGTACATGATCCAGTGTGTCACACAGTTACGACACACTGCTCTCTCTACAGTTATTTTCTTTGTTTTTATTTATTTATTCTTTGTTGACTAGGTTAGTCCCACCAGGTTAGTGTTCTCCTTTCAACAGAGACCCAAAGTGGTATTTTGACCTAGTAGGGGAAATTTGGCTGGGGCATAGGGGAATTTCCCCTAATCATTTTTATAGGTGCCATGGGATTTTTCACATCCACCTGAGCTGCAACCAGCTCAAGCAGACAGGGTCTCACTTTAACATCTCTAGACAGCGAGCTCAGGAGTGCAGAACCCCTCATATGCAGCACTGCTGTGTCAGCAGTTAGTTTACCTAGTGTGGGAATAGAACCCATACCCTTCTGCACCAAAGGTGAGTATACTACCTGTTGCAACACTGACACTGTATTATACATTATCCAGTGTGTATATGTTTGTCAAAAATCTGCAAAGCTGTACATGATCTAGTGTAGCTATGCATGCCACACAGATGTGAGGCACTAGGGTGTTCTGTACATTATCTACTGTGTCTATTCCTGTAACACAGCTATGTGTAACTAAGGTGTTCTTTATATGATTATGTGTGTGATTGCTTATTATACAACTATGAAGTACTAAGCTAATCTGTACATGATGCAGTGTGTATATACATGTCACACAGCTGTTTGGCACTAGGAAGCTCTATATGTTACTGCTCTGTACATGATGCAGTGTAGTACATGTCACACAGCTGTATGTAATTAGGGTGTTATGTACATGACCCAGTGTGTGTGTATGCATACCACACAGCTCTGTAGCACTTAGTTGCTCTGATTATGATCCATTGTGTCTATTTATGTCACAGAGCTATGTGGAATTAGCGTACTTTGTACATGATCCATGGTGTATATGTGCATGTCACACAGCTACATGGCACTAGTGTGCTCTGTGAATGACCAAGGGTATGTATGCATGTTACACAGCTATATGGCACATGATTATATGTCACAGTAGGTGTTCTGTATATGATCCAGTGTGTGCATGCATGTCACACAGCTATGAGTGCAATGTAATTGTACTCTGTGTCTTCCATAGCCAGCTCAGGGATAGGCTAGGTAAGACAGGGCAGTGGTCCTTTCAGGTTGGTGAGTGCCTGGAATGACCTGGCAGACCTGCTGTCCAGGATGACCAATATCTCCTGTACCACTGAGAAATACAGAATGACAATCTTTGCTATCACAAATTTGAAGGTCTCCATGTTGCTCAGGTGGTCAGCCTGCTCAGGTGGTGTAGAGGGATAAAACTCTGAGTATGGCCCAGGCAACCTGAGTTCAGTTAATGGCCTCAGCTCTTGATAGCACAGGCAGGGAGGATGTGCATGCCCATCCATGGGGGAGAGCTCCTGCTTGGACAAACTTCCATAGCTGATCTCTGGTAGAGGCCAGGGACATGCAGGCTGTGATGTTAACAAGGGGTTTAAGGCTTTGGCTGAATTTCTTGAGGAGGCATAGATGATATTTCATAAGCCCATTGGATGAAACCCTCCTGGGCAGTGTAAGAATGTACTGGGAAATAAATGTGGCACCTTAACAAAAAACACTCTTCAAAAGAATTATGATGCTGCCTCAGCTGCCTCTATCACATCCCCAAACATGGAGATTTGAGGAGAAGCAGCTGGATTAGCATCACATCCCCAGACATGAGTCAGAGTTAGTAGTCTAGGGGTGGGAAGGAGGGTTTGGCAGACTCGATGGATGAGGAAAGATCTTGGGTGTAGCTGATCATTGGCTATGAGGAGCCAAAATGAAAAAAGGAAAAAGGTGAATGTCTCTAAGTGTGGAAAGCAGAGGTTAGTTCAGAATATTCTGAATTTTATAGCATTTACCAAATCTGATTTGTATTGTACTTTATTTAATAAATATTTTGTCTGTAAACAACATGCGTCTTTCTGATTTTCTGTTTTTGTTTCATCTGATAATTCCAGGTTGGATGCTGTGGCAATAATCTGAATGTTTTGTGTGTGTGTGTGTGTGTGTGTGTGTGTGTGTGTGCGTGTGTGTGCGTGCGTGTGCGTGCGCGTGTGTGTGTACTGTAACACTGTGTTCTTTTGTTCAGTCTGTTGTCTTGGGACATAGTGAATACTGTAATGTATTTCTGAATTATTGCATGTAGGTGTGTTATAACTGTATCTGCTTGAGTACCCCCTACAGCATTAATGCGTCTCTGCTCATTTTCAAAAAACTATGGTAGTGTAGGATGCTGACTTACAACATTGCAACCTGACTGCATCTTGCTTGTTTGTACATGCACATGTGCTGTAGTTCTGTATTGGACTGTGGCAATCATTTCAGATTTCTGATTGTTAGCACATGTATGTGGAGCTTTGTGGCACTGTAGTTTGCATCTTACTAACACTGTATGTATTATGTGATGCCCTGCATATCCCTTTTGTTGTTTAGCACAGGAAGATTTTACAGAGGTCAATTTTAGCTGTCAAAGGAGGCACCAGAGATTGCAATCACAATGGGTTAGTGGCATCAATATCCTCTCCTGCCATATATCTGCCATATGATATCACACTAACCACTAAAGACATGTTTTCCAACTTTAAAATGTGAAGGAAATATCTAACCCAATTAAAAGCAAAACGATTTTCAATAAACTTTTCAAGAAAGCATGGGGTGTAACTGCTTCATGAAACAAAATCAAAGATCAGAGGTAAATATGCTAATTTACATAGGAGTAAATCCAGATTCATGTGGGGAAGAAGGGAGTAGCAGTACTGTTTAACAGTGGCTTATAGGTTCATAGATTAGTACTAAGCTAACTGCCCTTGCGAGACATTTTAAGCCTAGCCAATTATCCCTTGTGAGACTTGAACCCTGCACCTTGTGTTTGTAAGGCAAGCACCTTAACCATTAGGCCACTCTGCTAACCCACCTCAAGGTAGAGCAGGGTTGGTAGGTGGTTGATTGATGGATGAATCAAAAAGGGCAGGGGCTTCTTTTAGAGTTTTTTCATGGAATGGAATAAGATGGAAAGCAGAACAGAGACAGAAGCAATGGGGTGGGATACATTACATTTTAGGAGGGGGCATTACATTTGTACACTGAATGAAAGTGAGGTAGGAAAGTTGAAAGCAGAGAATGTAATAAACAGCAACATATGGAGATCAACAGAGGAATGATAAAATGGGCATGGAGGAATATAAGGAGAAGACTGGACAAGGAAATCAGTCAATGGAAACTTGAATGTGGTGGGGTGCTTAGGCTTGCAGACTAGACAGGAATCTTAATTTTTGAATGAGGTACAAATAAAGGATAGAAAAGTACAGTTGTGTAGAGTTACCATAACAGTAGGTGTTTTAATGAATCACTGTTGCACTAGCCTAAAATATTTAAGTAATACCCACCCCCAGGTACCAGCCAGCTTCCCAAAGCTTTGACCACCTTCCAGGTGCTCCAACTGCCAGGAATGCTCAAGGCACTCCCTGCAAAAGGTATTTAGTGTTTCAAATTACTTCAGGGCATTTTTTTGCACAGGAAGGAGGCAAGGGCCCTGGATAATTTTGCTAGTAAACAAAGTGAAACATGACTGTATACAAAAGGGTGTAACTAAACCCACCCTGGAAACTACAAGAAGAAGAAAAACCCACCCTGGAAACTACAAGAAGAATAATAATAGAAAAAAAAATGGGGGTCTGGTGAAATGAATGGCTACTGCAATGGCGATCCGATCCATTATAACATCTACTGGTATGGAAAGTTTACGTATACAAATGTACAATTTTCATATGGCAAGTTTACTTATACAGCTTTACTATTTTCATATATGGATGACTATTGCAGTAATCTAAACAATTTTCATAGCTCAGTCAGGAGTACCAACAAAGAAGGGACCAATAATTAAAACTCTGGAAGCCTATGAAGAATGGTCTTGATAAAGCCTGTTCTGGACCTTAAAAAGGAATCTAGTCTGTAGTGCCTTGTAAAAGTGTGAAATAAGGACTAAGTTGCTGCCACTAGAATATTTCTAGAGTCCACTCCTTTCCAGAAAGCCACCAAAGAAGCCAGTGTCCTTGTTGAATGAGCTATAACTATGCCTGGAAATTCTTACTGTGGTGAGTGTAACAAAAGGTAATAGCATGGAACAACTATCTAGAAATAGTCAGCTTAATCACAGGTTGCCCTTTCCTCTTACCTTCATAGGAGACAAACAGGTGATCAGCTTTCCTGAAAGGTCAAGTTTTGTTTAGGGAGTATCGGAACTCCAGTTGGCATAATGATTAAGGTCTTGGCCTCCTATGTATGAGGAACAAGATTTGATCCTATTTCTGGCCAGTGTCTGTATGGAGTTTTCAAGTTATCCACGTGTGTGTGTGGTTTCTTCCCAACTTCCTAAAGACATGCTGAGTGTTTCCATCTCAAATTTACCCAACAATGGAGCTGTGAGCAGCAGCACAGACTCTAGATGTTGCCCTACATGGGGAAGAGTTTTACAGACCACCTGCTTTGGGCATCTATCTAGGTGCACAGTATCCTCAAGACAGGAGAACACAGATCCCAGACTGCATGCCATGGTAGGGCTAGTCACTTGATATTGTGAAATATGGCTGTAGGTGATTTGGTTGTGTTGACTAATGTTGACAAATGGGCATGGGTATTTACTGGTGATAAGTGGGTTGAGGAACTAATGTATGTCAGGGACCTATGCTAATGGCTGAATGAGTGTATGTGCCCCTAATAGCCGGTGTGTATCCACCATAAAGCCCAGCAGCCATGGGTCAATAAGTTACCAGCTGGCTGGTGTCTAGTTGCCCAGCTTGGATTCCCTGGGATAGCTCTGTTGAGCAAAAGCTGGATGTAAAACCAGTCAACCTGCCAAACATGAATTCATAATTGCTAATCTCATTGTAGGTTCACTGACAGGGTGCAGTTTGGAAGTGCATGCTGGTAAGGAGGAGGGTGGAAATCCTCTGTATCCAGGAGACAAGATGGGGGCTAGTACAGAAAAGCCACTTGGCTTGGGATCTAGAATCTACTACTCAGGGGGAGGCTAGACTAGAAATGGTGTGAGAATTGTGGTGAGAGAGAGGCTTCAGAAGGCAGTGAGGAATGTCATCAGAATTAGTGACTGGCTCTTGGCAATCAGACTCCAGCCTAATGATAGGGCAGTATTCATAATCTCAGCTTATGTCCCACAGAAGAGCTGTTATAGTAAGGAAGAGTACATTCAGACAGCAGATGCAGGACCAACTATATAAAGCAGGACAACATGAATTGGTGTTGATAATGGATGACCTAAATGCACCATACTTCAACCTCTTAGAGCAAGAAATCTGGACAAAGCCCAACAAACAGGGAGACAGAGGCCCACAAATAGGGACATATTTTAAATGTTGCTCTTATAAACTTAGAACGTTGCTAGAGTAATAGGGTTTGTTTTAAATACATATTCTGAAGGATTTGAAGTCTGAAACTCAACTGTATATCATTTTAGTGACTTCATTCCTCAGATCATCTCAGTGATTTGCCAGAAAAGCACAAATTTTATGAGGAACAGACCAAAAATATGATCCCAAAATCTGGACATTCTGCAAAAATCTAGACAGTTGAGAGGTTGCACATAAGAGGACTGCCTGGGTCCACATGAGTGGGGGAGCAGGGATAATGTAGTAGAAGCCATTCTCGACTTCTATCATATAAGTTGATAGTAGCCAAAACATGGTTTAGAAAGAGAGACAGTCACAAGATCACATACAGAAGTGGCCAGTATGCAACTCAGGTAGACTTTTTCAGGTACCAGGCTAAAGACCTGGAAGTTGACTGGAGAGTTTGAACAAAAGCTCAAGGAATTACTCAAGGCTCAAGCACATCAAGAGAAGAGAAAATAGGTAAAGTTGAAGAAGAATGGCAACTCCTCAAAACAGCATGTGTGAAGACTATGGAAGAAATAAGCATCCGAGCCAGGTATGGAAATAAGGTACATAAGGAAAGCTGGTGGTAGAGTGCAGAAGAAGGAGTGCAGGAAAATGCGGGAGTTAGAAAAGATGGACCAGACTAGGAAGGAATATTAGTTGGCTAAGAAAGAGACTGAGAAATTAGTTGCACCAGCAAAGAACAAGGCATCAGTGGCACTCTTCTTGCTTCTGGAAAGTGAGCCAGTAGATATTTCAAAGAAACTATACTAGGTTGCTAGGCAAAGACAGAAGGATAAAGAAGATAGTTAGCCACCTTTCATAAGGGTTACCAGCAACAAACTGCTCACCAGTTCACAGGACATGAAAGGCAGATGGAAGGAGTACTTCCAGCAGCTTCTGAATGAAGAAAACTCCACAGAAGCTCTCCCCAGACACGAATTAAGATGAGAGAAGGAACCCACCACAGAAAAAGTAAGAACAGCACTAAGGAAAATGAAGCTGGGGAAGCAGCAGGCTCAGATGAGGTCACAACAGATATAAAGATGTTGGATGAGATATGGGAGAAGTGGCATCTGAGGGTACTCATAGCTGTATGGAGAGAAAGGAGTATTCCTTCCAGATGACTGGAGAATAAGTATACTAGAGCCATGTGTACAAGATCAAAGGGAACATTCCCAACTATGGGTAGTTACAGGTCTCAAACTCCTGTCACACTTCATGAAAGTCCTGGAGAGGGGTGATTGCTAAACAAATATAAAATAGGAATATGAATATGAAATGATAAATGTATATGAAGAGTAGTAGAAAGTAAGATGGCAGATGAGCAGTTCAGATTCAGATCACGATGTAGCGCAAGCACCACAATGTTTACAATGAGACAGATACTTGAGAATAAGCTGTAAATGAAGAAAAGAGCTCAATCTGGCACTCATCAACATTGAGAAAGCATATGACAAGGTCCCAGGAAAGCTGATTTGGGCAGTCTTGCTGTGGTGCGAAGTCCCAGAAACATTGGTGGAATTAGTACAGACTATATACAAGGATGAGGGACTCAAGTGCGAACAATGTTTGGTCTGACAGAGTTGTTCCATGTGGAAGTGGGCTTGCATCAAGGTCGAGCACTGAGCCCACTGCTGTTCATACTGATGATGGACTAGATTAGCAAACAGGTTGGAGGGAACATATCAACAAAGTTGCTGTATACAGACAATATGGCATTATAGGTAGACTCTGAGCAAGAACTTCAGCAAGTGATAGGGGAATGGAATGCAAAACTGAATGCATATGAGATGAAACTAAGTACAAATAAATCTGTTGTAATGGCAACATATGGGGTAAATCAGAAGAAGGTAAGAACTGAGATAGAAGGGAAAATAGTGGAACAAGTTAACAGCTTCAAATACCTGGGAGAGGTGGTTGAGAAGAAGGGAAGTCTGAATAAGGAGATCAAAGCTAGAATTAAAGGGGCTCCTACCTCCCAGCCATACCAAATTACTCAGTTTTTACTGAGTTTTGGGGTCCAAATGAAGGGGTGCCATGATTCTTGAGTGGCACCCCTTCATTTCCGATTTTTTCTTTTGTTCTATTTAATTTTTTTAATGTTCGTGCTGTTGGAGCTGATGTCATGATGTGCGCGATGATGTAAGCTCCATCAGGGCTACCAGCCAGTCGGAACTGAGCTCAAGGAGCTCACGTTGTGCACACATCATTTCCAGCTGGCCTGGCTGCAAATGTGAGTGGGAACGGCACTCCTATAATGGATTATCAGCAGCAGCACTGTTCAGAATGGCACTCTTTTTGCTTGGAGGAATCAAGACTCAAGTAAGTAAATGAACAGTGTGTGTGTTTGTCTGTGTGTGTGTGTGTGTGTGTGTGTGTGTGTGTGTGTGTGTGTGTGTGTGTGTGTGTGTGTGTGTGTGTGTGTGTGTGTGTGTGTGTGTGTGTGTGTGTGTGTGTGTGTGTGTGTGTGTGTTTTCAGTATTGTTTTGTTTGATTAGAAGAAATGCTGGAAGTATGCCACTTGAGGGAGAAGTAGGAAGTGTGGTATAGCTGCAACAGTAGAAGCTGTGCACATGATGGCAGTGGTAGCAGTTGAAACACCAGAATCAGCATTGATAGTTTGATTTGGAGTGGTCAAGTGCATTGTGAAAGTATTTAGAGCTCTGAAGATTAAATTTTACCTTCACAAATTTTTTTTTTGGTAGTGACATTCTGCAGCCTTGAATGCTTATTAAACAAACAGAAACGTTTGAATTCTCATCATTCTAGTGTGTCAAGGCTTTGGCTTGGGCAGTCTTAGCTGTACTTTTCTGCTCACAGTTTTACTACTTGGCATGTAAAGTGTAGGCATAACTAGTCGTAACCTGTTGTTTTAGCTGCTTTTTTATACAGTAAAAGCCGCATGTTCATCTAGGACAAAATCACTGGGAGTTTGTGTTCACTGCTAGCACAGTTAAATATGTAACAACCTCAGTTAAATTATTTTTTTCTGCAGGGTGTTTCCTGCATTAACCATATTTTGGTGGTGGTAAACTTGTGCTGAATTGCAAACATTGTAGCTTGAGTCCTCACTTCAGTGTAGACAGTTCTATGCTGTAGTACAAGTTCTGTGCTGTTTGTATTTTGGATCGTCACCTGTACAGAAGTCCATTCTACCTAAGTTGCTGAGTAGCTTAGAGGATCAGTATAAAGATTATATTCCAGTGACACAACAACAAACAAGAAATGTGATAAAATAATAGTACAATAAATGTCTAGATTCACATTTATTATAAAGTTTTGTTAACTCAGTAGGAGCCTTCCAGGAAGTAAAAAATGCCTAGAAAGTAAAACACTATATCTCCATCCATGACAATCCACCTAGAGCCAAGGTTTACACTGTGTGTGTGTGTGTGTGTGTGTGTGTGTGTGTGTGTGTGTGTGTGTGTGTGTGTGTGTGTGTGTGTGTGTGTGTGTGTTTGTGTGTGAAAATGTCCCATTTAATACACCTGCTGGTTAGAGGTATTCAGGCTAAAAAAAGGGCCTAAAGTCCCTAGCCACCACCATTTGTGTGCTTTGTCCAGATTTTTTGTGCTAAGAGTTGAGAGCTATGGTGAATGAGAAGTGAGAACTGAATTTGTATTCCCCCATTATTGGCTTTGTCCAGGTTTTTTATGCTAATAGGTTGAGAGCTATGGTGAGAAGCGAGAGCTGAATTCACTAAATGCTAGCCATTAACTTTTAGTCTTCCTATTTTTCAGGAAACTGCTGATTTGGCATGGTGATATGTTGCTCTGACTGTAGTACATAGGGTCCTGGGTTCAAGACTTGCCAGTGAAATGCATGGTGGTAAGATGATATTTTATTCTTGCAACTTTCCAAAATTATACAAGCAATGTTTAAAATGCGTCCCTGGTTTTTGACCTTTTGCTCCCCCCAAAAAAAAACTGAAATTGAAAATAAGTATGAGAAGCTGTGCAAAATGCCTATGGCTTACACTACTGTCATTCTATTTATAGTGTGGATGTGGAAGTTGACTTTTATGATGGAAATGTTCTGAATTGGGCAGTTTTGTCCTTTTTGGTTCATGCATTTTGTTTCATTGCCTACAGTACAGCCTACTGGAAAAATGTTCCAATAAATTTAAAATGCACTCTGTCTAACAAGTGTGCTGTATTATACAAGGAGTATAACTTAATAAAGTCAGGAAGGTGTATCAAAGTAAAGAACACATGTATGTTTCTTGTTTTGTGTGCAAGGGGCCAATGATTTGAAAACAGCCCAAAGGTAATCTTTATCCACCACTGGCCAGATGCATTTTCTTTGGATGTGGTGTGGGTTTCAGTGCTGTTTCAACAAATGTGAGTTTCAAGGGCAGAGAAGTTTTAATGCTGAGTCTATTATTGCTTTGTTTAGCAGATGACTGTTAGTGTTTGTGCATTGTTGTGCTGCAAAATGTAAAAATAAAATCCAAATAATCATTGTAGAAGTAAAGCAGTATGCACACATTAGTGTTTATGGTAAAGGGGGCAAATTAGCCAGCTAATGGGACATTGGAATGGCTGCAGGAGGATGCTGGTGCCATATTTTGGTTGTCTGTTCTTCAGTTTGCATTTGAAAGTTGGCATCCCACAATTCCATTGGAGAGGGTGGGGTTACAAAATTATGTATGCAAATTAGATGTTAATCAGCATACAGATTTGTACCTATTTTTCATGGGCCTTGTCCAGATTTTTGATGTTTCCAGGTTGAGAGGTACGGTGGGGCTGCAGCCAGTGGGCACAGACTGCCATGTGTAGTATATGACAGAAGAATGCCAAAGAAACTGAAAAGTAAGGTGTATAAAACAGTGATGCATCCCCTACTGCTGTGGTACAGAAACATGGACAATAAAGGCAGAGCAGCTGAGGAAGCTAGAGATGATGGAGATGAAGTATCTGAGATGGGTAGTAAGATGCCCACTGTGGGAAAGTCAAAGAAATGAAGACATCATAGCAAAAGCCAAAGCAGCTCCAATTGCAGAGAAGACCAACTAGAACAGATTATAGTGGTTCGGGCAGATGTGCAGAGAAACAGAAGACCATCTGGTGAAGATGATTTGGGACAGACATTAAGAAGGTAAGAGGAAATTAGGGCATCCAGCAAAGAGGTGGATGGATTGTGTGAGAGAAGACCTGGGACAGTCAAGGAAGACTATTGAAAAAGATAGGAGAATGGCAGTTTATAGATAGAGATGGCTACAGCTGACATGACACTCTGACCACATGTAGAAAATGAGGAAAAAGGAGGATGAAAATGATGATGATGATGTTGATGACCACATGACCACATGTAGAAAATGAGAAAAAGATGATGAGGATGATGTTGATATCTGAGTTGCTTGTGTACATCCAGAGAGTGAATAATTATTTTTCCCTTGTCCTTGGATTAGGAAAGAAGACCCAGGAGGGTAATGGTTTGACTTAAAGTAAACTCTGAGATGACTTAAGGCATAAAGGTGGACCTGTTCTCAAAGAAACTCTGTATGAAAAATGAGGTACAGTTTACTCGTCATAAGTTCTTATAGCTCAGAAAACCACTTAGCAGATGTCAGAGCAATAAGTAAAAACAGTCTTCCTTGATAAGCAATCCAAATCAGTGTTGTGAGCTAAGGTTAAGAATTCATTAAATTGTTCTGTGGCACCTGCTTCTTAGCCGACAAAGCATAGCCTAAAATGTGCTTAAGATACAGCTGACTATTCTTTTAGGGCTTCTGCATTTGGATCAGTTTTGAAGGATTTGCTTTGCTTTGAAATCAAACCTTCATGAAGATGTCAAATTTGAGATTTCAGTCTTCTCTTTAGATAAGGAGACCTTGTTTGGAACTTATGCAGCTGAGGCATGGAGAAGTGCCAGCTGCTCCTTCCCCAGACAATGACAAATGTGTGTCTCCCTTGCACATTAAGGGCATCCTCTACAGCTGCAGTGAATGGTGCTGACCTGACTTCGGTCTTTGGTGGCTTATAAGGCGGTATACTAAGTGGCCACAGCAAAGTCACCCACCCAGGGCTGAAGCAAGCTAGAATGTGGACTAACTCTTGAAGTCTGCTTAAAAGTTTTTTTTTTTCCCTTGAGCATGCTGGGGAAGGAAGAGCCATGGAGACTGACTACTGCTCCATTGATAAGCTGGGAAAGAATTTTAGAGAGTGGGTAGTGAACTCCAGAAGAGTCTGTACACAGAAAGACAGAGAACAAGTGGCTTTGAGGTAAGTAAACCACTAACAGTTCCTCACAAGCACAATATCCTGTCCTGACATGCAAGACTTAAAGAACAATTATATTTTTGTCAAAAACTTAACATTTTCCTAACAAAACATTTACACAAGCACCAGCATAACAACTCTGCTGTCCCAGTGCTAAAACAACTCAAATCACTATGTTTCTTAGTAAAAGTAATAATTTTGACAATAAAGGCACAATTATTAGTTGGATTGATTTCCCCAATGGTGCCTTATCTGCCCAGGTCTGTCCAGCTGTAGAAGGATAAATAGATCCCTGGGACCAGCTGATGAAATGTTCATGTCTGCAGTAAAAAAGCTGTGAAGTAATTTGTAGCACCAGTTGCCTTTTATAGGGAGCACCTTGAGCACTCCTGGCACTTGGAGCTCATGGAAGGTGCTGAAATGTTTGGGAAGCTGGCCAGTTTGGGGGGTTATACTCAAATAGCTTACACTGCTACAACTTTGATCCATGTATGAGCATCTTGTTGAAGCATGCACTTCTCATCTTGACATTCTGATGAGAGATCAATGAAGGGAAGGAGACATTTTGGAAATAGAACAAGGGCATGATAAGGAAAGTGGATGGCAGCAGAAGCTAGGAGATAGACAGTGAATTACAACATATAACAACATCCTTGATAGCAAAGCATTTATTTTAAAATGCAAGGACAGAGTAAAGGTATCAGTAAGGTTGGCTGATGCAAGAGGCAGACAAGCTGTGCAAAAATGAAGATAAGGAAGGTTTACTATTAAATACTCATGGGTGACTTGATCAAACCACGTTTTGCAAAACCCAAACCTCGAACGTTGGCAATGTCGAACTTTGACATCGCAGAAGTACAAATCTTATCCCTGTCTCAACCCATGTTAATGCCCATCCCTAGATCTCATTCGACATGAATTTTGGCGATAGCGGAGTTCGGCAATGTCAGTTTTTGCAGATGTGGGTCGGTGATACAACCATTCGACTGGGTCGGCCACGAGTATTTGATAGTAAACCAATAAGTAAAGAGCAATGACAGAAGAATGGCCAAACTAATTGTAGAAGTGAATGATTGGGTGGCATAGTTCCCAGCTTCTTTGCTTAAAAATGAGAAACAAGGCCAAAAATATTGGGTAGACTAAAATCCAAAAGTAGGGACAATTTTTAAATATTAATGTAATTCGCTTAAATGTTAATAGAATGACATTTTGCGTCAGTGTGCATTTTCTGAATAATAGGTCTTGTATTATTGATTGACTGTTGTTCTGTGATTATGAGAAAATCAAACATTTTATGAAATACAGCAAAAATATGAAGCAGAATTAGGTATGTTCTGCAAAATAAAGTACAGGTGAGAAGTATTTCAGGAAGTATTGAATGGCTACAAGAGGGCAAGGTAATGAAGCATGACTCAGACACCTTTTGAAAGTAGTGATAGTGACAGAAATAGAAAAGCAGCTGCTGAGGAGGTTGAGGTGTTGGTGGCTGCTTGTGAAAAAAGTAGACAGATATTTGTCATAGAAGCTTTAAGGCAGAAAGGAATCATAGTCTCATAGGTACATTCAAAACTAAGAATGGGGACATTACAATTATATGGTACCTTAAGTGTGCGGAGGTAGAAGAAGGCAAAAAATATATGAGTAGTTAAAACTTCAACTGGAGGGGAAGCATGTATTACATGTAGATATAGCCATCCATGAAGTAGTAAAGCTATAAGGAAATCAGTGAGTGGTAAAGCTGCTGTCCTGGATGGCTTTTCACTGAATGTTACAAGGCTATCAAGGAAGTAACAAGGAAACATCTGATGTTTATTTTTGAGCCAGTGCAAATTAGAAAGGGAACTTCGTCAATCCATGAGTGGCATAGGTGGTAACCCTCTTTAAAGAAGAAAAGATGATGGAACCTGGTTTCTACCATCTAATCTCCTTAATTAATCTGGATGCCAATAGTCTATCAAAGCTCTGCAAGCTAGATTTGAGAAATGGATACAATCTTTGCTCCAGGCTGGGCAGACTAGATTCGTGTATGGAATGCAATCTGTGGACAGCTGGGATTTTCTATGAGCAGTCCAGGAAGGGGCAAATAAACTTAACTTGGATTTCAGCAGGAATGATGTTTTTTTATTTCACATTACAAATATCTTTGATTTCAGATAATGGGGATGCTTCATGACTTGCACCAAGAGGTGAGGTAAGGTGAACAAGCTAACAGGTGTGTGAGGGCACATGAACCAGAAAAAGAGGCATTAATAAATGGCAATTTCACAAAAAACTTAGAAATATAAAGGACACTGCCAATTAATACAAAGGATTAAGGGTATGAGCTGTAAACAAGCTGCTCCTTGTAGTCATGGGTTTGATTCCCTCAATCTTCATTTGTACACTGGGTTACCCCGAGCAAGTTGTTTAACCAGATAGTGATTTGGGAAGAAACCATTCCAATGTGTGGTAACGTGTGGTAGTAGAAAATCAAATGAAGCAGATAGCTGGGCTTCATACCGATGATGCACAGATGCTGGTACAGTTAGATAATACTGCAGCTGATTTTTTTCTTTTAGGGGATATAATAAGAATAATATTCATCAAATAAAGGAAAATGCTATTCAAGCTGACAAAATGATACAAGACCTATCTATTCTTTAGATTGTATGATTGAGAAGACTACTAAATGAGATGTTCCCAATAATAACTTCATAAGATGTATGTTTACTGATAACCCAAATACTAATGCTGTAAAACATATTACTAACAAGTATTGGTCTATAATGTCAGCAGTTCCTGAGATCACAAACAGGATAGGTGATAAACCCATTTTTGGTTAAAAAAGGTGTAATAATTTAAAACAGATATTATGCTATAAAGAACAACCTAAAAATAGTACATTCTTTAGAACTAATAAAACAGGAACTTACACATGCAACAAATGTGTGCACTGCCTGAATATTAATACAGAGAAAACTTTTACGCATCTTGTAACAAAAAACATGTTTAATATACATGCATATGGGAATTGTGATACGAGATATGTTATTTATTTGGCTATGTGTCAAGCCTGTTCAGCATATTATGTCGGCAAAACCAACATAAGATTAAAAGACCATATCAGTAGCCATTTATCAGAGATTAATAGAAACGTAAACTCTAACACATTATATAAACTTATTGAACAGCTTGATGCTACATAATATTTTAAATTTATGATTTTATTTAAGTTGGATGATGCCATACTTGGAGGTGATTTAGTACAAAAAAATGAATTGGAGGAATATAAATGGATACTTAGATTAAAACACACATTTCACCAGGCTTGAATGAATCTATATCTTCAAAACCTCTGTTACAACAGTTACATCAGAGAGTTTGATTCATCATGTGACTTGTTTTAATTGATTTAAGTATTTAAGCATAGTTTAGATTTACTTTGTATGCTTGAAGAAGCTTTTAAGTGAAACTGTAAAAAGTTGCATAATAAATTTGTTTTTATTTGAGCTTTCATGCCTCAGTATATTCAATGCTTTAGTGGTTCCAGTGGATTTTACGTATACGTTCTTTCCAGAAAACCATATAGATGACTTCTTGAACAAAAGCAGTTATGAAGAGATATTCTGTGTAATTAGAAGCAGAACTGAGGTCCATGGCACAAGTAGAGGACCTTCAGGGATAGGACAGGGCAGCCTTACATTGTTACCTTCAAAAAAAGGTATAGAAGGTGAAACAGCTGGAAGAGAGAGGATAGGATAAGAGTTAGAAAGGAACTGGGAGGAAATATTATCAGGAGGAAAAGCCAATTAGAGCCACAGATTGGTTCAGCTTATTCTAGTTTGCAGCAAATACAGGCCAAATGGGTTTGGCAAAGAGCTAGAACAAGGTCTAAAAAAGGCCATTCTTAACATATAACTAATTAAACAAATATGGAAAGGTTGAAGAATTGGAGGGAGAGGAGGGTTAATCTACAAACATTTAGGCTGGAGTGAGGGTGACATGAATGTGTTAACAGTAGATGGGAAAAAGAAGAGGGCTTAATAAGGGCTAGAAAACATGGCAGGACACATGGAAAAGGTGTAGGTTCCATTCAGGATCAACAGCTATGAATCTTTCCAAGGTGGTCCGTTACACCAAAGGAGATACAGAAGAATGAGAAGAAGGTCTGACTGACCCGTTGGAGATGTGGTGTGGTGCGAGGACTGCAGGAATGCTGAACGTTTCTGGGCTGCCTTTGGGTCCAGGAGGTATGGGATCTGGTGACCAAGTAAGGAAGTGAGCCAAGAGGGGACAGAATTAAGAAATTCTATGGAGTTCTATAATATATTTTTGTTGCATTTTGAGGGATATAAGAGTACAAAACTAACATTGGCAGTGTGGCTAAAAAGCTTGAATGACAGAAACAGGAAAGAGGTAGACATATGATATTTACATATTTGCAAGGGAAAATAACATTAGAGATATAACAAAATATGTTAAAATGTTTAGCTGCATGAAATCTTTGAGAGCAAAGAAGAGACAAAGGCAGAAATAGGAAAAAAATCTTTAATTTTTGTGGATTAATGGAGACACGTTTTGCTGTAAAGGCAGAGTGGGAGTTGGTTATCTCTAAATCACAATAAATATTAAATGGCCTTCCTGTGTTTATGATAAGGAAAAGAAGTTGAGGATGGCCATTTCTCTTCCTCTTGTTCATGTACATTGTTTCTTTTATGGTGGCAAGTAGTTTAACTTGGGATAATGTCAACCACTTTTCACTTTATTCTTGAGAAGAAGTGTGGATGATGTTTGTTGGCTACTAACTGGGTGTCTCCTAAACTGACGGAATAAGGATTTCTTAATGTAATATTTACTATGTTATTTATGAAAAAAAGAATGGACTACTACCAAGTCTGGCAAATGATGGGTATGCTGGCAACTGGTATAAACTTTACCCAGTTTTGTGTAAACATGTCTATCAGGTATGACTGTTATCTAAGGATTTTCATCCTGACCATTCTAGCCATGGTGTAATTGTTTCCGTACATATCACTGTAATAGCAGATACATGGGGTGGTGCACGGGTGTATACCCTTTCTATTTAAGAATAAAAGCATGTTCCCTGAAGTGTGGATTCTCATGACACAGACACAGGTGATTTATCAGAACTGGTGCACTCCCTCTTTTGTAAGTTTCTAAATCTGCAACTGGAATATGGCTTTATATGTGCAGTCAGTCATCCACTTACCACACACTGTACATTTTTGATAGATACGCAGTTTTTCACTAGTTTGCTAATATTGATGTTAGGCTGGTTAGAACAAAAACACATGGCATGTTAATGCATACTTGCCAGCAGAAAGCTATGCTGAGTTTCTCTGTTTAGCTAGTCAGTAAGAGAGCTTAAAATACTAACATGTGTATATAGATCAATGAAACACACTTCCATCAAAATGCAACCCCCCCTTCCTGAATAAATGACTGCACAGTACATTGAAAAACAAAAGTTTTTGGAAGGAGTCAAGCCCCTCCACCATCCTCAATGAGGGATGCTGAGCCCACAACAACTTCACAAGTTAGTTAGTATATACACTAATTCTGAAATCATACATCAATGGTGACAAGGTGAAACTTTAACTCTACTGCCCCTATCTCAGACTAACATACTCCAAATTCACTCACTTGCCAGTAGACTTGGAAGCAAGCAAATAAATATATTTCAGCACAACCTTTCACACGTATACACATTACTCTCACCATCACTGTCACACAATCCTCACCTTACCCATTTAACACTCAAGCACAAATACACATGCTTACCACTCAGACTCAAATATACATACATTCCAACACAGCTGTAATACCCTCACAGTTTACAAACACTACAACTGTCAACAAAACAAAAATTCCATATAGAACTACTGATTCCCATTTTGATAAAACAATTGCTTGACAATATTACACCAGTTGAGCATAACTACTTGAACTTCAACAAACTGAAAAACAAAATACATTAAAGCTTCTTTTTGCAGCAGCATGACTCCTTACAACCCATACCCTGTGCTAATTATATATATATATATATATATATATATATATATATATATATATATATATATATACCAACTATGAGATTGTACTAATGTAGAAAAAGGGCAAATTCTGCATTCCTTGCTGTTCCATAGCCTTGCACACAAAAAAGGTGGTAATGCTTGGTCAGCTGACTTATGATCAGCTATACTTTTTTTTCTGCTTTCACCTGAGCACTTGATCAAGTGGGTGTAACCCATGTGTGTGTGTGTGTGCGTATATATATATATATATATATATATATATATATATATATATATGTGTGTGTGTGTGTGTGTGTGTGTGTGTGTGTGTGTGTGTGTGTGTGTGTGTGTGTGTGTGTGTGTGTGCATACATATATATATATATATATATATATATATATATATATATATATATATATGGGTCCCCTTCCCCTGGTCGACTTTTCACAAAGTCGACTTTCATATGACCGAGACCATATGATCGACTTTTGAAAAGCCGACCATGGGGAACGGCTATCTCCGTACAGTGTGGAATGAGAAAATTTCCCTTTTCCGCACTGTAGTGCGATCTCGGAGTTGGTATATTTAAGGTATGGGGGGTTTGGGGGCAGAGCCCCTCATGGGGGGGTGCAGGAGGGCTTGCCCCCCTGCTAACAGTTTTAAGGTAAGTGTTCGTTGTGTTTTTTGTGTTTATTTTACATGGTCGGCTTTCCGAAAGTTGATCATATGGTCTCGACCATGTAAAGTAGACCCATATATATATATATATATATATATATATATATATATATATATATATATATATATATATATGGGTCTACTTCATTTGATCAAAAGACCATTTGACCTAAACCCATTTGATGGAAAGTTCATTTGATCGAAAACTAGTATTCAATGCATAAAGCTGGGATTTGTCCCACTCCCCAATGTCGTGTGACCCTGGAGTTGGTATATATAGTTGGGGGGGTGGGAGCACAGCCCCCCACCTATTTTCATTTAAAATATGTACTTTTTGTTTTATTTTCTTCTTTTAAAGGAAACTGGCTGGGGGGCTTTGCCCCACACACCCCCAATGTGGGGGGCTGCACCCCCCACACTCCCCCTAACTATATATACCAACTCCAGGGTCGCACGACATTGGGGAGGGGGACAAATACCTATTTGCCTTATATACTGGTTTTCGATCAAATGAACTTTCGATCAAATGAAGTAGATATATATATATATATATATATATATATATATATATATATATATATATATACATATATAGATGTATATATATATAGATACATATAAATAAACACACACACACACACACACACACACACCCACACCCACACACACATATATATATATATATGGTTCTACCTGACTTCGTCGACAGCGCAGAAGACCGAGCTCCAGAAGATCGAAATCGAAGAAGGCCGACGCGAATCGCGAGTGGCAGAACATCGACAATGCAGAAGACCGACACGACGGATGACAACACCAACGCCGAGGATGCCGACATGGGGAAAGGCTGTGTGAGTATGCGCGCGTAGTGGACGTTAGTTAGTGCGAGGCAGGTAAGTGTGGAGATTGACGGTCTGTGGGGGTAGGGGTGGGTTAAGTGAGTAAGGGTTAGGAAGCGATAGGGGTGGGTTAAGTGAGTTAGGGTTACGCCCCGATAGGGGTGGGTTAAGTGAGTTAGGGTTAGGGAGCGATAGGGGTGGGTTAAGTGCGTTAGGGTTAGGGAGCGATAGGGGCGGGTTAAGTGAGTTAGGGTTAGGGAGTGGGTAGGTAAGGTGTGCGATAGTGACGGACCTTAGGGTTAGGGTAAGGTTTAGTGTGGGCTTGTAAGGATTTTGGTGTGCTTGTGTTGTGTGTGTGGTTTGTGGAATGGGGATGTGTTTTGTTTTTAATTGTTATTGTGGTGTGTGCAGTGTATGGGGTTTCGTGTTTGTGTACCGTTGCCCCGTTTGTCGGTTATGTGTGGTTTCGTGTTTATGGACTGTCGAATATGTGGTGTCGGTGATGTGGTTGTCGGTGTTGTGTGGTTTCGACTATGTCAGGTAGAACCATATATATATATAGATATAGATAAGTATATGTATGTATATTATATTTATATATATATATATATGTGTGTGTGTGTGTGTGTGATGAGGAACTCGTTGTTGAGTTACAAACTGATGATCCCATTTCATTCAGTCTGGAGCATCTGTTGCCTAAAGTAGCAAAGATATGGCCTTGGTCTCCCCCCCCCCCCGGGACCTATATTAGGGCTTCTGTCCAAGTTTCTTATTGCGTTGTGGTTTGACAGTTCACAGTGTTACAAAAATATATGCTCTGTGATGCAGTTCATTACGACATTGAGTCAAATACACATGCATTTCAACACAGCTATAATGCCATCACAGTTTAAAATCACTACAACTACTCACTTTTTCAGTAGATTTTACTGCTGTGTGAGTTTATTGAATGGACTCTTTGTCAAGTGTAGGAGTTAACAAAAAGAGGAACACCAAGTGTTTGTTCTGTGTATGGGATAGGCTTGTAGTCATACTAAATAAGAATGTGTATTAATGTCAAATCTTTCCGATATACAGAAAGTTTCAGCCCTAGGTATGGGCATGTATATGAGAATGTTTGCAGGTTAGGGTTATATTTAGGGCTATGTAAGAGGGTAGTTTTATGAATGTATCCTGGTGAATGAGTGTGTGTCTTGTTTAGTGATACTGTTAGGAAAAAGACTTTTCATAACATGATGTGTAAAGATGGGCTTAGGAACAGGTGCAGTGGTAGGGTCAGCACATTTTAGTAACGTGCTGCAGTGCACATATGCAGAAAAAAAAACATTTACAGTGACATGCTATAGAAAAAGAGATGTACATTTATATATTTTAATATATATATATATATATATATATATATATATATATATTAATGACATATTATTCAGGAGCAGTATGCGATTGAGAGGATTGTTGAGAATTCTCAGAAGTATATACCCAGGATACCTATCACCATACAAAGGTGGTAGCTATGAATTTTGGGTTACAGGAACTAATGAGTAGTAAATAATATGGACAACAATATAAGAAGAGTATATCATTACATATCAGTTTGAAATAAGTGATGCAGCACTTTTAGCTGGACTCTATTAATGCAGGAAAGTGATACAGGAGCTGTTCATGTCACCAGCTGATGTGTCCATAGGAGGAAAACACATGGATTCATCACATGAAGAGTCTTTCAGCTCGCAGTGCCAGTAGTTACATCTTATTACAGATGGTAGGAAATTGTTCGCTTTTTCCCTACAGAATGGGAGAACTGCTTTCATATGTTTATTCATATATTTGAATTTTATGTGGGATTTTGGTTACAGAGTGGTACTTATAGTTCAATGAAAATTGGTTTGCTATACTAGGACACCTTTGAGTAGGTCTTATATTCCCCAGAGCAGGTGTTTACTCAGAGTCATGAAGATCAAGACAAGAAGACAGGGTTCTACTATAGTTGCCCACATGCCAGTAGCTCACAATATACCTACTCACTGCCTTTTGCTTGAAAAAGCAATTGCTTGAACCCCCCACTAGCCCAAGCTCCAATTTCTCCACAGCCCTCCCAATACCTGGTCCTATAAATGGGTCTATATTATAACATCAAATTTTATAAAGTTCGAATGTTATAATCTCGAACCAGTAATGTCGAACGCTGAAAACAGCGAAGGTGCAGGACACCAAATTCTTTCCCAGGGAAAGAATTCGTTGGGCCATTGCTGTGGCTTCGATGTTTTCAGCATTCAATATGTTGGAATGTTATGGGTCGGGTTCAGGTAAGTGTGTGATTGTATGTAGGTTAGGGGGCAGGTTAGGTGAGTTAGGGTAAGTGTGTGATTGTGTGTAGGTTAGGGGGCGGGTTAGGTGAGTTAGGGTTAGGGCATGGGTCAGGTAAGTGTGTGGTTGTGTGTAGGTTAGGGTTAGGAGGCAGATTAGGTGAGTTAGGGTTAGGGCGCGGGTGAGGTGAGTGTGCGATAGTGACAGACCTTAGGGTTAGGGGTGGGTTAAGGTAAGTGGATTGCTAGTAGTGTATGTAAAGTTTAGTTTAGCTTTAGGTGTAGGATTTTAAGTGTATGTGTGTGGATTGCTGTTTTTTGTGTGTGTTTTTGTTGTGTGTATGTGTCTCGGAAAAGCAATTTTTTTCCCTGGGAAAAAAAATCACTATTCTGACTTCGATGTTTGCAGATTTCGGTGTTTAGGGATCGATATTATAACATTCAATGTTTACAAACTTCGATGTTATAATATAAACCCCTATAAACTACATAGCCTTATCAAAATATAAACTGTAAACCTAAAACTCTCATCCAATTCCCAGCCCAACTTCTTAATCTCTTACCTTAAACCTCTACCCCTTCTTCTTAACTTAAATTCCCTGATCACTCCTTAAACCTTAAACTCCAAATCCCTCTCTAAACCTAAACTCCTTGATAGTCCCCAACTCAAAAACACCCTCCTGCTCACTAAACCTAATACTCCTTCCCACTCCCTAACCCTAATACCCCCCTCCTTAATCCCAAAGCTCCCCTCCTACTCCCCTGACTCTAAAATATCTTTCCTACTCCCTAAACCTAAATCCCTCCCACTCCTGAATCACCAACCCCCTCCTTGCTCCTTCTAACTTCGGTTGCTTGGACAAGCTTATATTTGATTTTGAATATGAGCAGCAGCTCACGTGAGGTACAAGGCACAAACGTTTCTGGCTTTGAGACAGTCGTTTTCAAGCATTTGAATCTTGAGAGCATGTAGAATTCCTGTGGATAGTCTTAGCACATTATGTTGTTACCAGGTTTCCAAAATTCAACTGAAACCTGTGGAAGGTGAAACTCAGTGGTGCAAATTACATGTAGAGCAGGGACTCCCAAAATGGCTTTATCCTGATCAATAGGGTGATTAGAGCTTTTTCAGTGTGAAAACTGAAACTCAGGAAAAACATTAAAAGTTATTAATCTGGGTAACATTCTGTCACTGCCAAGTTATTACACCACCTGGAGGCTACCAAAGAAAACACGTGGAAAGTAAGACAAAATCAACCTGGGAAGTATTTTGAAGCTAATTAGAAAAAAACAGCTCAAGCTTCAGCTTTGGTACAGGGGGTGATGTCTAATAATTTAGAGGAAAAAATAAATCAAGTGGACTTAGAAGTGCTTAAATAAGTGAAACACTGCAGGAATATGTAAAGTAAAAGTATAATGGGCTGGAAAAATAGAAGTTTTAACTAGCTATTCAAATGAACCAATAAATCTGCAAAAATATGAGGCTAGAATGAAAAAAGGATATCTGAGCATGAAGCTTCTTAAGAACTGTTTCAAAAACAAAACTGTGTTAGAAAACAGAGAATACATAAAAATGGAAGGAACAGACTGTATTAATTTTATGAAAGTAGAAATAAGCAACTGGACTGGTTTTCCACTGCATTATTTGTTAACTGAGGGGGATCTTTGTGTGTATGCTTAAAATCTGGCCAGGAGAAAACAGCTAAGACCTATATTATTGAAGATGTAAACATACCAGCAAAAAAGAGTTGCTACTGACAAAATTGCGACAAAAGGAATAGTATTGTAAATTGGGGAGAACAGAATGTTTGTAGAAAATGATTATAAAGTGTATGCCTGGCAGAAGAAAAGCAAGTTTATCCCAAAAAACATGCAAAGCTGAGAGGCAGTTGTAAAATTCAAGCTGCAATATTCAGAATTTTTGGATGCAGTACAGGCTAAGGAGGACATACAAAAAAGTTTACTCAACAATGGGTGAGCCAGCAGTCACAAGGCGACTCTGCTTCTCATTATTCTGACAACAACAACAAAGACCATAGATGGAATTTTCCAGTGAAATCTTTCCATTGTTGAAAATAAAACTGAGTGACAGAAAACAGCAGAGAGATTTACTTAAGTCTCAGGAGTATCTTGGACATGAGTCGGAGACTGGAGTTGGGAGATAGAAAGGATAAGGAAGCAGATGATCAATGTTGTAAATTTAGTGAATAAAAGGAAAGACTATAAAATATCAATATCATTAGATGTAAGAAAAGCCATAAAATATGGCTTTGCAAAAAGAGATGCTGAGAAAGACTGGAAGTTTTTTAGTGTGTTAATCTGATGGGTGCATTGTAAATCATATATGCCACTTTAGGTTATTAATGTTTAAAAGAACACTGAAAGAACTGAAGAAGTTTTTGTTCTTATGAATATTGGTATAAAAGTGTCATGATATAACTTGCATGTTATACTGTAAAGTGGTTTTGTAAAGTGTGCAGTCAGTGTATTTTAAATTTGAGGTGGGGGAAGTCTTAGCAATGAATACTATATATGTTAAAGATATTAAACAGGAAAGTACTTTTTGTTAACTGTATGGTATGTAAGCTTTATTTACATGCTATCTGGATAAGAAAAACAGAACAGGAGTAAGTTAAGCTTAATATAATATAGTGATCTTGGGCTGCCAGGGCGAGGGCTGTAAAAGTGTATTGATCTCAATATATGTAGAATTAAGATAATACTCTCCCCTATTTTGTAGAGGTAGATATCTAAAGTAGTGTCTTTAGTTTAAGCTAAAGATCATTTTAATTTTAAGCAAATAGGTTTGAAAATGAATATAAAATGCAAAGACGCAAGGACATGATACTTTTTCTTGTATTTGCAAAAAAATAGCTATTTTTCTCCATTTGCAAAAGATTTCACTACAGAATAAGGGGTCTATATATGCTACTAATCAATCATGATAGGGCTGAACAGCATAATGTAGTGAAATTTTCATGCATCTGTAAAGTCAATAACAGTTTTTTTTTTCATTATGAACTTGGATACGTGACGTCTGCAAGTGCAAACAATTAACTTTGAGAGGTCAAAACACTGCTTAGTGAAATAAAAATGATACAGTGTAAATGACATTTAAAGGTACATTGCCAAGCAGTTCAGTGAAAAACTAAATGATGTTTGAAGCTGTGAGAAGGGAATAATTTTTAAATAGTTGCATCCCAGCAGCTTAGTACGTATGCATTTAGTGCAACAATGCACAATTTATTTTATTTATTTAAAGGTAACCAGTGCACTTCTTATGGCTAAAAGTTAACATTGACTGAAAGGATGTAAGCTGTTTTATTTTCACATCAGGGATGGGAACAGAGATAAGAAGAAAAAAAAAACAAGCAGTGATTAGTGTAAGTGGGAACACAGACTGTGCTTTAGCATGGGTAAGAAGAAAAATATCCAGAGATTCCTTAGAGATATTTTGAAAATTTTATGAAAATTTGTAAAAAGTAGAGCAATATGGAAATAAAGAAAATGCACACATGAAATACTTATGAGAGACTTAATCATGCCAAGGTTAGATGTAGATAAAGTTTAACAACTAATAGCTAAGATATGAAGATTTGAGATAAAAATGATGATGTATAATCAATCAATGGAAATCCCTAGGAACAGATGTAATTCCTTGTAGAAGCTTGAAAGTTGCAAGTGAAGAAAGTGATAAAGATCTGGAAGGCCTTCTTTAACAATATTTTAAGGGTGGGTACCAGAATATTGGAAGGAAGCCACTGAATTACCCAAAGAAGTTAAATACCATTCAGACCCTGCTTTGTATAGAGTAATTTCAATTTTAAACTATTATTGTAAAGTGTTTATGTCTATGCCATCTAATATAATTGCAAAGATTTTGCTAAATGTGCTAGATATGGATCAGTGTGGTTTTCTGTAGGGGGTCAAACATTTGATAAAATGTATAGAACAATGATGATCCAGAGGGAATTTCAGTGTAATAAAATGCCGCATTTTTGTACTGGGTCTGGATGCAGAGAAGGCGTACAATATTGTCAGCTAGGATTTTTTGACTAGGTCAAGAGTAGCATTTGCATTCCTTGGTAGAATAATATGTTTACTTAAGACAACATATGAAGAGTCAGTGGCAAGAATTAAAATGGGAAGGTTCTTCTCCAAGAAGCTTGTTTGAGCAGAGGAAATAGGCAAGGACTTCCTCTTTGCCCTTTGTTATTTACTTTATATTTAGAGCTGTTGTCAAATTTATTTTATTTAGTTATCCTTTGTTGACCAAGTTAGCCACACTAAGCTAGTGGCATCTTTTCATGAAAGACCCAAGTTAGTATCTATAATACTAGAAAAAATTTGTCCAAGGCACTTGGGAACTTCCCCTACTTTTTGGAGCTGCTAGATGGTACTGAAAGTCTCCTATGGTAGCAATAAAGAGGCCTAAGGGAAGTAGCAGCAACATGGAGGAGGAGAGAAAAACTGTGGAGTGTTTGGAGGTGGAAAATAAGAATTTTGAGAAACAAAATTATTTGATATGGAGAATTAGAATGATAATAAATATTCCTGTGCAGCAGTTGATAAAAATGAGCAGCATTTAGCTGTTTCAGTGGAGAATGAAGTAAGCGACTCCGTTGGAGTGGTGCAGATAACAGAACTGACATCAGGAGGGCTTGCAGATGATGTTCTGTTGAAAACAATCAAGCAGGATGATCCAGGTGACAGTTCTGTATTTCATGGATCGAGATAGCAGATAACTTTTTCACCAGTGCTGAGGATAGTAATGTAGATAAGAAACCAGGTGATGTGGCTGAGAATGCAGCAGTTAAAACTTGTGCAGCAGTGACATAAAGTAAAAGAGGACGGAAGCAACAAGCTGATAAGGAGTCTGGTTTTGCAGCAGCTGATAATGCAGTAATTAAAACATATGCAGCAAGACAGCAGACAAAAAAGGAGAGCAGCAATAAACTGTAAGCAAAACTGTTTTAAAAAAGAATAGAAAACCAACTGAGAATAAGAACAAAAATGGCATTGTAATAGATAATGTACTAGACAATATGGTAATCATTCTGTTTTAAAGTTCAAGAAATGTAGGATTTTATACATATAAGGACAAAGACATTTTGTGGCCTAACATTTGAAACTCAGAGACTGATGATGAAATTTCTTGAAATGTGTAACAAAAAGGACATTTATCTGTGGAACACTTGTTTTTTTCTGGTAGTATATTAGATGTTAAAAAATATTACTTTGCAATTTAAAACTGATAAAAGTGGAATAAGATTATATTAAAATGCATGCAGGGTTTGTGTGAAACTGTTGATACCACTGTAAAAGTTAGATAAGAGACAAACCTTTTGAATTGATGGTGGAGGTTGGAAGCTGTGTTGAAATGTAAAAAAAAAAACATAGTGAAACTTCTGCCGAGTTTTAGTTTCATGGCTGATCATAGTGGGACATTAAGATATGTTGGTCAGCCAAAATTATATTTCTTTTGTGGGGACTTTCTCATTTCATTAATGATTGTACAATGTAACCAGTTTGGGGAGAAAGAACATACAGCAAAAAGGTGTGCGACTGAATGCAGGTTGTGTAAATAAGGTGGGCATTTTTGGATGGATTGTCAAGAGCAAACAATAAATAATGAAAAAGGGGAAAGGGAAGAAAACAAACATGAGGATGGACAACATGAGGCTGGGGAGAGGGTGAACTACGTGAAGAAGACCCTGTAGAAGAAGAAAATATAGAGGGGAAAAAGGAGGAAAAGAGAGGTTGAGTATGTAGGAACAGAGGTCAGTAGAAGTGATTGTGAGACAAATAACTTTGTGAAGTTCTAGTCAGTGAAAAATCAGATTCTGAGAATCAAGGATTATTTGTACATAAACCCAGGAAAATATGCAACAAAAGAAAGAGTAAAAATAAAAAAAAGAAAATGTAAAAATATTTTCTCGAAACTTAAAACAAAGGAAAATCAACATTTTTTTACAGCACTTTCAGTAAATGTGAGCACTGTTATTAACACTGCAAGAAGAAGAGGGATACTGAAGGGTGCGCTAGATGTGATATGGGTGTTATTCTGTTAAGGGATGTACGATTTCTGACAAATGAAGAAAGAGTGCAAGCAGAAGAAAATTGTGGGGTGGCAATATAATATGGAACTTAGGAAGAGAAAGTTGTTCTGGAGTGGTTGTTGTGCAAGAAACAGGGAAAATTCTAGATGAAATGTTTGTAAGGATGGGAAAGTTAACTGTTCTGGATAGGAGGTGGAGAGAAGATGTTAATAAAATTATAGCATTGCATGCACATATAACTAGCAAGGAAGGAGAGAATCCATTTCATCAAATATTTGGCTGCAGTGCTTAGCATTAAAATTATAGTTGCAGTGGACTTTAATTGTGATTTAAGGGGGAAGATATTGAAAGACAGGAAAATATATAAAAATACATGTGGTAAATTAACTGTTTGAACAGAAGTCAATTGACATAGAAGGGAGAACTTGGATCTCAAATAGATTATTTCATATTATCAGAAGGCGTGAAGGTAGCAGATGATACAGTTGTGAAAGGTTTTTCATATCATTTAGCAATATGGATGAAGGTGGTGGCAGAGATGGAGTATATTAAAATAAGAAATGGAAAAAAGGTAAGTGGGAAATTATGGGATGAAATTGGAGAGTGTGAAGTATTGCAGTTATGGAAGGATCATATAACCACGAATGACTTCTATAAATTTGGTCTGAAAGGTGGATTGTACTTATAAACAAATATAAAAAGTTTTTTTTTTCAGTGGCAGGATGATGCAAGAAAGGAAGAAAAAGTAAGTTTGGGAAAATGTATACATATGTATTGGAGAATCTAGAGGTAGTACAAGAAAGTATTATGATATGGAAAAAGAAATACATAAAAGAAAATGAGAAAAAATTAAGACATTACTGCTTAAACAGAGATATCATTTACAACGGAGCAGGGAGGAAGTATCTGCATATTTGAAAAAAAATAGTAAAGGGGATATTAGTATAGTGAAAGAAATGAAACATATGAAAGGAGAGGCAAAAAGAACAGAAGCAAATTATGAGTATTGTAGCACATTATGTGGAAATATGTATAAGAATATGAGAGAGAGAGCGAGCAAGACAGAATGGAAAGTAAAGAAATAACAAAAATGAGTTAAGGAAAGACTTGAAAAATAAATTACTTTTAGTTAATTGGATGAAGTACGTAGGAAAGTAAATGTTGATTCAGTACCAGGCCCAGATGGTATAGGGTATGGAATGTACAAGAAATTAATGGAGTGACAAAGATAGTGTACTGAATGAGTAGTTAAAGGAAAGGTTTGTTTATGAAGAATTATGTAGTGGGATATTAAAATTTATGTGGAATAAAGATGAGAAGAATGAAATAAATAATTGGAGAACCACCAGAGTAAGTAAGCCAGATTATAATTTCTTTATAGAAATAATGCAAATGAGAATGGAATGAAGGATGAGGTATGTTATGGAGGAAAGCATAGGTTCATAGGTTCATAGGTAGGTACTAGGCTATCTGCCTGAGGGCATTTATAAGCCTAGCCAGAGTGTGTTGGTTTTTGCCACCCAGTTGATTAATTAACTGATCCTCTGTCAAGCAGAGCCAATGAAGTGATCCCAGGGGTGTATTTCCTGTTACCCATCCACTTGTCAAGGTTTTCCTTGAAGAGTGTTAGTGAGGGGCTCTGCCTAATGTAGTTAGGAATTTTATTCCAAAGCATGTGAGTCACTATAACAGAAATCTATCCCTCCAGCATGTTCTATTTATTGTTGTGGCGAGGTTTAGCTCACTAGAGCGCGTGGCTAGCAGTGATTTGGATTTCTTTAGGTGGAGAATGTCCATCAATTCTGAGTTGGACATGTCTTTGTAAGACAGGCAAAGATCACCTCTGAGTAAGCGATATGCCACTGAGTACAGCCAGAGTTTTTTCAGTCAGGCTGTATAGGATATATGTTTGAGGCCAGTGATCCTCTTGATAAGGTACTTTTGTGGTCTTTCCAGCTGTTGGAAGTGTCTTGTGAGGTACATCCCAAATGGGGCATTGTACTCTATGATGGGTCTGATAAGTAATGAGTAGAGGGGCACTATAACCTCTTTATTTCCAGATGCGAACCCTTTAGTAATTAGATGGGCCACATAGAAGGATTTCTTAACTACTTTGGCAATATGATTGTCAAAGGAGAGATTACTATCTACCTGGGTCCCCAGATCTCTCATTACCTCTTCTGTATTAAGGGGGCTACCACCTATGTGGTAATTTGTGGGTGTTTTATTTTTCCCAAATGGAATGACTATGCATTTTTTGGCATTTTGCTTAAGGCCATGACTTTGACACCAGGTGTCTGTCTCAGTAAGGCCCTTTTGGAAGATGTCCATGTTGGCTGGAGAGTCAATTATGGCTCCCAGTTTGCAGTCATTGGCAAACTTGGTTAGCCATAGTCCTCCTGTGTTTGCCTGTACTTCTGAGAAGTATATGCCAAACAGTAGGGGTCCCATGACCGAGCCTTGTGGGACACCACTTGTGACTGGTTTAGAGTCGGTCCTGGAGCCCGCTATTCTTACAGTGTGAGTTCTGTCTGTAAGCCAGTTGGCAACCCATCTTGTGACATAGGGGTGTATGTTCAGGCTGGTGAGTTTTTCTGTAATACCCGAGTGGGGAATGGTGTTGAAAGCCTTGGCGAGGTCAAGGTAGGCTGTGTGAACCACCTTTCCCTCTTCTATGGCCTTGGTGACTGTCTTGAAGAAGTCAACCAGGTTTAGTAGGCATGATCTGCCCTTAACAAAGCCAAACTGGGTCGGGTCAAGTGTTTGGAGGTTCCCAATGTCGTTGTTAATGAGTTCCATGATGATGCGCTCCATAGCCTAGTCAGGCTTATAGGGCGATAGTTACCAGCGTCAGTTGTGGCCCCTCCTTTGTGGAGCAGAATAACCATTGCTGTGCACTATTCTATGGGCACGTAGCTTGTAGAGAGGCTGAGGTTGAACAGCATGTTTAGGTGGGGGCGTTAGTTCGTTCTGTAGTTTGTGCAAGATGCAGCCTGGGACACCATCTGGCCCCATTGATGCTGTGTTTGACTTTTGAAAGGGCTGTTTTCACCTGTGCGTCTGTGATTTCTGGGACACTATGCTTTTCCCGTATTGTTGTGGGCCCTTTTGGAGGTGAGAGGTGGTTGAAGTTTGCACTGAATATATCTGCCAGGATGTTGGCAATATCAGTAGGTTCAGTATATGTTGTGATATTTTTCAGTAGTTCAGTTTATATCTGCGAGTTGCCACTTAGATTCTTAACATAGCTAAAGAAGGCTTTGTGGTTATCTTTTGAACCCTTGACTATTTTTCTTTCAAAGTTAGCCTTGGATGATTTTATGAGGGACCTTAGTTTCTTACTGATACTGATCATGGATGTCTTTCCTTCTTGGGATTTTCTTTTTTCTGAACTAGTTTCCTCCTTCTGTTGTATAGCCTGTTTATGGCAGGGGTCAACCAGACTGGTTTCCTTCTCTTAGAGGAGTGAGTCTTGGTTTTGCTAGGGATGGCACAATCCATGCATCCTTGTAGGTGCTCATAGAGTGCATTTGTAAAGGTTTTTGCATCTTGGGCAGCATTATCCTTTAGCGCGGGGGCTGTGAAACTTACCGCCTCTGTCTTAAGTAAGGTGAAGTTTGCTTTAGAAAAGTTTTTTACTGTGGTTTCCTTAGTTGGGGGTGGTGGTGGAGTGTGGACATCCAGAGTGATTTGTTTATGGTCTGATCTAACCAGTGATGGGTTGACCTCCGGTGTGAATCACCTGTCGCCCATGTTGGTGATGACCAGGTCCAATATGTTTTCACCTCTGGTAGGGAGTTTACCAGCTGATCCAGGGCATTTGAGTTGATGAATTCCAGAAAGCATTGGGCCTGGGAGTTTGCACTCGAGTAGTTTTCCCAGTTAATGGTAGGGTAATAGAAAAAGCCCAATATCAGGGTGTTTGGTAGGACCTTCATGTTTTCCAGTGTCTCCAGAAAGGCGGAGCATATATGGTATAAAAGGGAAAGACTGTCAAAAATTGGTACTGGTTGTGAGAGAAATTGTGGATGATGTTAATAAGTAAAGCAGAGGATGTGAAACTTATGGTAGGTAATATTAATAAGGCATTTGATACAGTAGGACATGATGCTTTGTGGGATGTTATAGAGAAGTATGAAGTAAGTAACATAATTAGGATTGTGGGTATATTGGCATATCAGAATAACAAAGCGAGAGTGTTAATTAGTGAGTGGCTGAGTAATGAAATCTACATGAAGTGTGGTATAAGTCAAGGATGTCTCATGAGTGGAATATTGTTTTCACTGGTAATGAATGTGACAGTGAGTGAAGTAGCCTATGAAATAAAAGGTGCTGGATATGTGAACAAAAGGAGGTGGTGATACCGGTAGTTTTTACATACACGGACAATACAATTGTTGTTAAGAACAAAATATGGATGAGGGAAGTGTTTGTTTATCTGAATGGATGTTTAAGGGAAATGGAAATTACCCTGAATAAAGATAAAAACAAGGGTTTTGATGATGTGAAAACTGGAGGTGTTTATTTTTCACTGAATGCAGTGTCTTTGTTAGAAATAACATTTTTGAAAAATTATGTAGTTATGATAGAATGGGAGGGTTGATAAAAGAAATGAAAGAAATAAATCTTCTGTGGAGGATATACAGATTTGCATTCAGGAAAAAGGTTTATTTGGTCAATTTCATATTAATGGGAAAATAACGTGTTAGATGTTTATTTGATTCCAGTAAAATATGAAAAATTTATACTCAAATTAGTACTCAGATTGGGAACTGAACCTAGACTTTGCAGCATACATTTGCAAAGTCATATTAAAAACTCATATTTACTGCATGTACCATAGTTATTCTTTCCTGCAGTTGGCAGGAAACCTACACATAATGAGGCTATCCTTGGGATTCAGTAAGGGCCCGCCGCTCACAGTAATTGCATGCCACAAGTAGGGTCAATTACAGCAGCAGTGAGAAAATGCAGTTAAGAGATAGCTCTGTCCAAAATGAGAAAGACCTCAATATCATCTTGTTAGCATGTCTCTGAATCATATACTAACCACTATGGCTGTCAGAACTGATGAAGATAGTGTTCACACCAACAGCCCATGACTCATGTTGGTAAAGGCATGCCGCTTTCACTTACACACGCACACATGCACGTGTGCGCACGCTCATGCACACACATATACACATACACACCACAAACATGTCCATCTAAAAACAAGCCCCCCCTAGTCAATGACAGTCATGGAAATTCTCACCCCTTCGCCATCGTGTATGCCCAAATAAATGCACACACACTCACACAAATACACTCACACACAAACACACATCCAAACTCTTGATTCTCTATATAACCCCCCCAGTGTGATCACCCAGACAGACCATGCACATACACATATACTCATGAACACACACACAGACATACACATACACATAGACATCTTCACATGCTAACAGTCCTGTACTCCCTTGTCTTCCCCAAACTTTCCTGTTCCATGACTAGTTCCATGGCGTTCACTTTTTCCTCTAACAGTGAAAAGTAATGAGGATGAGCAATTCAGAGAAGCGGTAGCAGAAATCAGGAGCATCTGACATTTCCAGCTGTGAGCACATGGTAATTAGTATTAGCCACTTCCCTAGACTGCTGCATTAACATGCAACTCTGCTTGCGAGACTGTCCTTCCTGCTGAGGCCCCCTCTAGAAACCTCAGTAGGAGGGCAGTCTAAGAATCAGATAAGCTTACCATGGGAGGGCAGACAACTGTGTTAATGCTTCCTCATCTTGATAAGCCTTTCCGAACTCCAGCCTATGAATTTGTCTTTTAACTATTTTTATTTTCTGACTGCATTACTCAGGCACAGATGAAATATGTCTTATAACATGCCATCATTTGGAAAGACTACTCAAGCAGTTTAGCAGAAAGACAGGTTTAAAACGTAGACAACACACATCTGCTTGAAATACAGTTCATAACAGATGGTATGATGGCTCAGTAGACAAGATAGCTGTTTTAGAGCTCGAGGGATTGGGGTACAACACTGATCTCTGTTCACTATACAGTATCAGTGGAGTTTGCATGTTCTCTTTGTGTCTCTGTGCCTCTGTGGGAGTACTGTAGTTTCCTTCCCCTTTTCAAAAACATGCTTGTTGGTTAACTACTCTAAGATGCTCTTATATTTTGCATTTATCTGGCTCTTGTAGCCTGGGTCATGGTTGAAAAGAGTCCAGAATAACTAGTTCACTTACACAGTTAAGAAATGAATAAATAAAATTAAAACATGTACAAATTTTACCCAATGTGTACATGGTAAGCAGGTGCTTTAGCCTCAAGTTTGTATCTAAAGTCTTTATCATCATAAAAATTCCTTCTTAGACTAGTCCATCTTTTTTATTTTCTACTTCATCCTTCACTGATTTCTTTTGTTAACTTCCTGGATTTCCATGTTTCTCCATTAGCTTTCCTAGTGTGCCTTACTTCCATACCTGGCATGGTTGCATAATTGTTCTATTGTCTTTATATATGTTGTTTTGAGATGTTACCATTTTTCTTCTTTGGCCTCATCTATTTCCTGTTTTGCCTGATTTGCTTGAGTCCTGTGTATTTCCTTGAATTCCTGTGCTTTCTCTCCAGTCAACTTCCAGGTCTTCAGCCTTGTCTCTGTTGCTCTTAGAGTCTTCTCTGACCACTGTTTGCAGCTCATTGTGGCTATCAGCGGTTTATGCTGGAGGCCACCTATTTCACAGGGGTTGACTTTGCAATCTCTGCTTTTACATCACTGTCCTTTCCTTGATAGCAGAACATCTACCTGAGTTGCAAGCTAGCCACTTTTGCATGTGATCCTCTGATGGTGTGTCTTGGTGAACCATGAATCCACCAATATTAAGCCATATACCAAACAGAAGTCTAGAATAAACTTTCCTTCATTATTGCTGTTGCCCACACAGGCTGTCCTCATATTCTCTTCTGTCTTTCATAATATAAGTATTCATGTCCCCCATTATCAACACCAACTCATTTTGCCCTGCTTTGTCAGAAATTCCTGTACCTAACCACTGTCTAAATGCCCTCTTTTTTCACCATCACTGTCCTGCTGTAGGGCATAGACTGAGATTATGAATACTGTGTTATATTTGCGCTGTAGTCTGATTGCCATGTGTCTACCACTGATTCTGATGTACTGGCTTTTATCAATAGTTAGTGGTTTTATTTGTAACAGCCATATCACCTCCAACATAAGATATACATAGAGGTTTTAGATGTAATAAATAAAAAACTAATGGAAAAGATTCTTACTAACTCAACTACAGGACAAAATGCTATTGAACTGGTACTTAAAAATGTAGCATCATCATGTACAACTACAGTAGTAACTCCCTCTTTGATTACGTCCGACAATGATCTTTAACTTTTAACCTTAACCTTCAGACTGTCTAAACCCCCTGAAACAAATATACCAAAAGTCGAAGACACAAACATCCCCAAATTCTATGATTAAGTTTCAAAGTTCACTTATAACAATATTGTCCTAGACATCTCCTCAGCAAATAGATTCGCAGAGGAGTTTTATATCCACCTTTATTTATGCTAGTGGACCACTAGGGTGGTTTGTTTTTTAAATCTCCCATTGTATTTGGATCTGGATGGGACTATCAGTTCTGTACATTTATTTACATGGGTAAGAAAGAACTCATTAGAGTTTACCACAGATCTAAAGACCCCCAAGTCAAGGAACACATTAGGAATTTGACTAAGAATTTGTAAAAGACTATTAGATCTACTAAGGCAGCAAATGAACTCAGATTGGCATCTGAATCCATGGACAATCCATTTTTAATTATGTAGAATATGTCTGTGTGTTGTACCTTTAAAATGCATTTCCAAGGACAGCACATGCATATAAATAGCAAGCACGTGCTAGCTTTAGTGCCATTTTGAGAGTGCAGCCAGAGAGTGAGCATGTATGAGAGAGATAGTCAGTTTGTTTATAAGTTTATCTAAGTTAAAGTTACTAAGCCTCAATCCTGATGTGTTTGTACATAATAAAGCTGCTTGAACAGAACCCACAACCATTCGTCTGTTTTATCCTGATCAGATGAGTGACATGGTGTCAGAAGTGAGATTCCAGAGACTGCTTTTCAGAGCTGTGAGGTGCAGAGCTAACAGTGAGGGTAAATTAAGAGCACCAAGAGCAAAAAATGACCAGAAACAATGCAAGGGTAATGAAAACGTGCACAAATGATTTATTTTATTAAAAAGATAAAACAAGGGCACAAAATGCAATATTAAGCAAACAAATAGCGCAGAAAGGTTTATTAAGCAAACGAAAGGCACATAAAGCTCATTAATTAAAATAAATTTTAAAAATTAAGATATTTGATAAAACGGGGCGGCCACTGTGGTGCAGTGGTTAACATTGTCACCTCACAGCAAGAGGTTCTCTGGTTCAATCCTTGGCTGGGGTGCCTTCTGTGCGGAGTCTGCATGTCCTCCCTGTGGTCGCATGGGTTTTCTCCGGCTGCTCTGGTTTCCTCCCACATCCCAAAGACATGCTGTAGGTGGATTGGGCACTCCAAATTGGCCATAGGTGTGAATGTGTGCGTGTGTGTGCCTTCTGTGGAAGGTTGGGCGCTGGGCTGGCAACTTGACACCGTAAAACTCCACTGCCAATCATGAGCGGACAGGTGATCCGCTGTGGCGACACCTAACAGGGAAAAGCTGAAAGAAGAAGAAGAAGAAGATATTTGATAAAACAATTATTAGAAAAGTACATAAGGGGTTCAGGGTTAGCTCAGAATTGCAAAACGAGCATGTTTAAAGTAAAATGAGCATATTTAGAGTAAAACGAGCACAACAAAGTATAATGGGCATGAAAAGAGATTTAATGGGAAAAATGAATATAATAAAGGGCAAAAAGGGCACATTAAGCATAACTAAAGCAAGGAGACTGCATGCTTTTTGGCAAATTACAGTGTTTTGGCATAAACTACAGAGTTTATTGTGTGCAAAGTGCAACTGTTTCGTGAGGTGCAGTCAAAATATAGCCATTTCAAAAAGTTTCTTATGTTGGGTATGTTTATTTGCAAAGGGCCAACATTACAGTGTTTCTTGCACTGTAAAGCATTATTTAGCAAAGTACAGACATTTTAAAAGTATTTTGGTGTGCTGTGTACTGTTTATCATAAAGTGCAGTTACTTTGAAATGTTTCTTACTCTGAGCTTTTTCTGCCCAGTTTATTCCCACAGTGCAGTTATTTTGAAATGTTTCTTACACTGATAAGATGTGATTTCTCAAAGTACAGTGATTTTCAAGAGTGTTCTTGTGCCACGGAGACTTATTTCACAAAGTATTTTGCTAAGTTCAGTTATTCAGGGGTTTATTGTGCTATTGGGCATAGTTACAAGTACTGGTATAAATTTTTGGCATATGTATGTGTATGTGTGTTTGTGCATACTTGCAAAAGTCTTCACTGATATGTGTTAATATGGCAGAGGCATTTTGCAGACCAGGTCCACTTGTATTTGACCAGAATATTGCAGAGAATTGGAAAATATTTGTTCAAGAGTACAATATTTTCATACGAGCAGCTTATTCTGACAAAGATGCACACACCAGGGCATTCATTTTGTTAAACCTAGCTGGGTCAGAGGCCATTGAAAGAGAGCATTCATTTGTGTATGCACCAGCAGTGTATGAAGGAGAGGGGGAAAACCATCATATTGTTGTACAGGCTGAATCAAGGGAAGACCCTGAGTGTCTGAAAGGCAAATTCAGAGAAATGTGCAACCCCCAGACAAATGTTATATTAGAGAGGCATTTGTTTTACACAAGAGATCAAAAGCAAAGAGAAACCTTTGCAACTTATATTACTAATCTGAGAAACAAAGCTAAAAGATGCAGGTTTGGTGATTTAAAATATGAGTTAACAAAAGGCAGGCTTGTGTGTGGTATTAATAGTGTTGCTGCGAGAAAGATTTTGCTTCATGACAGTGTCTTAATGCTGAGTAAAGCTATTGAGTTTTGTCAAATCCGTGAAGTTACAGAAAGACACACAAGTATGCTTGCAAGTGATAAGAGCATGGTTTCAGCAGGCTCCAGAGCAAATGTAGACAGCATGCAGCATGTGGCAAGCAGAAACAGGCCTAAGCACATGGCAGCTGCTGCCCCTGCGGGTGTGGCAGGGAGAGCACGTAGTCTTCCAGCAAGTTCTAAAACTAGTTCAGTTAAAGGAGCATGCTCAGTACAGCATAATGGTGACGCAGCAAAACCCAAGTCAAGCTTTATTGTTAACTGTCACAGTTGTGGTGCCAACCATGAGTCTAAATGAGAAAAGTGCTTAGTATTTGGTCAGCAATGCCACAAGTGTAAAAAAATGGAACCACTTTCAAAAGTTTTGCAAATCAAGTGAACCTCACTCAGTTACAAAGAAAGGTCATTTTAAAAAGCAAGTCAATCATATAGAAAGCTGTAACTCTACTTTCTATGTAGATGGTGTATCAGTAGTTGGTGAAAAGATTAATGCAGTAGATTTATTGGCAAGGAATGAAGTGTTTTGGAATGTCCTGATCCATGGTAAACCTACCAAGTTCAAAGTAGACACTAGTTCAAAGTGTAATGTAATGTCAGCAGAAACATTTGCTAAAGTGAAAGCTGGTGAGCAACTTTTTTTGGCCAGTTGTCTGAAACTTGTTGCTTATGAAGGTGAAGAAATTCAAACTGAAGGCTCAGTATTGCTTTCATGTTATTTGGCTGGGAACCGTCACAGCTTACTATTTTATGTAGTCTGAAGACCTGTGCAGTCATTATTAGGTTTCAGAGACAGTTTGAGGATGAATCCGCTTTACTTTACTAAAGAAGTCCATCATATAAGCACATGTCCCAGTTCTAGCTTCACTGATACTATTTTCTCAGGATATGCTGATGTTTTCAATGACAAGCTTGGCAAACCTTCAGCTGTGCACTCTATAAAGTTAAACCCAGAGGTCAGTCCAGTGGTCAGACCACCAAGAAGAGTTCTGATAGCTATGCAGAACAAAGTCAAAGCTCAGTTGGATAAAATGGTGCAGCAAGGTGTAATTTGTCCAGTTACAGAATCAACTTAATGGGTATCATCCATGGTAGCAGTTCACAAAATAGGCTGAGATGAAATCAGAATATGCATTGGCCCAAGAGATTCGAACATGGCATTAAAGAGACCTCATCATATTATGCATACAGTTCAGGAAATTGCAGCCTTGATACCGAATGTCTGTTTTTTTTCTGTCTTGAATGCAAAGAGTTAATTTTGGGAAGTGATACTTGATCACAAATCTTCATTACTGAATAGATTCAGTACCCCATTTGGAAGATATAGATTCCTCAAGATGCCTTTTGGAATACATTCTGCAAGTGAAGTCTTTCAGCGTGTAATGGAGCAATTTTTTACAGGTTATCCATGTGCCATAATAGTAGATGATTTATTGGTCAGAGGTAATGGTGAAGCAGAGCATGAAAGAAACCTCAGGAAAGTTCTAGACAGAGCACGTGAAGTGAATTTGAAGCTCAATCCTCTGAAGTACAAATTCAGACTACCAGAAGTTACATATGTAGGTCATTTATTTACAAGCACTGGCTTACATCCAGACACATCCAAGCAAGCAGCCATTCTTATATGCTAACACCAGATAATGTTCAAGCTATAGAATGTTTTCTTGGTATGGTCAACTATTTGGGCAAGTTCATACCAGACTTTAGTGAGTTGACAGTGCTTTTGAGAGATTTGATGCACAAAACTGTTACATGGTCTTGGTTAGATCAACACAAGAGAGCATTTGAAGACCTTAAGCAGAAAATTGCAACCCCATCTACATTAAAATACTATGATGTCAACAAACAAGTAACTCTTTCCTGTGATGCTTCAAAATTTGTTCTTGGCACAGTTATTCTTCAAGAGGGCAGACAAGTAGCCTATGCATCTAGAGCTCTTACCCAAACTGAAATGAAATATACTCAAATTAAGAAAGAACTTTTTGGCAATTGTGTTTGCATGTTCGAAGTTTCATGATTATATTTATGGTTGAGCTATCCAGACTTAAACTGATCATCAACTTCTAGTCAGTATTTTAAAGAAGCCTAGTGTACTACCTGAAGTGCAACCATATTTTCCATACAGAGATGAGATGCTGATGGAAGATGACATTATTTTCAAAGGTCCTAAAATTGTTGTTCCTGCTTCCTCACAATGTGAATATATCCAGATCTTGCATCGTGGTTACCCAGGTCCGAATCTACCAAAAGAAGGGAGAGAGGGCTAGTATTTTGACCTTCTCTAGTGAAAGCCATTAACAAAGTACTTTCTTCTTGTTCAGTATGCAATAGTACTAAACCACATTTGCAAAAAGAACCACTTCAGCTATGTCAAGTTCCTGAACTACCATGGTCAACAGTAGCCACTGACATATTCAAGTGGGACAATCAGCATTACTTAGTGTTGATAGACTGTTATTTGAACTGGTCTGAGATTGATTTACTACCTAACCTAACGTCCACTGTTGTTATCACAAAGTTGAAACACCATTTCTCAGTCCATGGGATTCCACAGAAGCTTATCTCTGACAGTGGTACCCAATTTACCAGTCAATTGTTTCAGAGCTTTGTAAAAGAATGGGACTTTGTACATGTTACCAGAAGCCCTGAATACCCACAGTCAAATGGTCTAGCAGAATGTGCAGTGCAGAGTGCAAAGCAATTACTAGAGAGGTCAAAGTGTGACAATACCAATGTCTTTTTGAATTTACTCAGTCTCAGAAACATACCTCATGACAATATACTTGGCTCAGCCTTGCCTATCAGTTCCAGTTTGTTGAGGTCTAAAGCTAAAAACAACAGAGCAATCAAAGCCCAACTATTCAGAAAGGGTTCTTTCCAGAAGTCCACTTTTGATAAACTGAGCAGATTTCTTCGTCCATTGAAAGAAGGAGAGACAGTAAAGATACAAATGACGAAAGGTTTTGACCGGATTGGTCAAGTAACAGGTGTATGTGCCGAGCCAAGATCCTATTTCATAGAATCTGAGGGTGTGGAGTAGAGGAGAAATCGCAGACATCTTCCTGTATCAGAACCGATATAGCATTATTCCTGTGATACAGACTCTAAATCACAGAACAATCCAGATGATGTTCCTGTTGTAGGACATCTCTTTAACTCCTACTTCTATTACTGATGATGTTCCTGATATCCCCAAAACTGAACATTCAGCAGAGACAGTCTCAGTTGCTAGATCTAGTTCTAATTTCTATGTTACATGATTTGGTCATATTTCCAGACCTAGTGTGAAATACACAGCAACCTGGACATGATTGTATATATGTATTTAGTTTTGTATAATTGCATGTCAAAGAATTACTTTGTACCAATTGCATGTCAATCAATGTCATCAATGATGCATGACTTATTTCTTAAAGAGGGAGGATGTAGAATAGAGTGTGTTGTACCTTTAAGAAGCATTTCCAAGGACAGCAGATGCATATAAATAGCAAGCACATGCTAGCTTCAGTGCCATTTTGAGAGTGAAGCCAGAGAGTGAGCATGTATGAAAGAGATATTTTGTTTATAAGTCTGTCTAAGTTAAAATTACTAAGCCTCAATCCTGATGTGCTTGTACATAATAAAGCTGCTTGAACATAACCCACAACTGTTCGTCTGTTTTATCCTGACCAGATGATCAAGTTAGATTCAAAAACTAAGAAATCACACCCAGTAATGTACAGAACTCATTAAATGGCAGAACCTGCTTTGATACAGTGAGTGTTGCCAACACACTAGCAAATAAACTTAGTGAAACTTTAACCCCTGAGATGACTATCCTGAGCACTATGATACCTGCATCTCCCAAATGCCCCATCATCACTAAAGAACATGTCCTGAAAATGCTGTCCAAGAAAATGAACACTTCCACCATGGCACCAGATACCATACTGGTCTGTTAGTTAAATAGTACTAAACACTACTTTGAGGAATATATGGTATGTTAGCTATAATCCATGACTGAGTGTGGGTGAGGCAGGATTTACCCATGGTTGGTGTAGTTTGATCATGAAGGTGAAGCCTGAGTGACTTAAAAAAAAAGCCAACCATGGGTAAATCCTGTCTTACCCACTCTCAGGAGTGGATCATTTTATAAAAGGATTTTAGTGCTCTTCCGCCAGTTTATGGTAGTCAGGGGCATGCAAGGCATGTACTTTACATGCTCCAAGTCTGTTCATGTTATGGGCATTAGGGCAAAAATATGAGGCAAAAGCAGGGATATTCAGCAAAATCAGAGACAGTTGAGAGGTTATGTGTTTTTGTAAAATTTAAATGGTTTAGAATGTTAAAACTGTACTTGTTCAATTGGCTGTGCTTTTGCAGAACATCTGTAATTTTGAATCGTGTTTTTGCACTGTTCCTTGTAAGATTTCTGACTGTGAAATAAATGTATGAGAACCAGTATTGCCAGAGTATCTTATTTGTTACTGTGCAGTTTCTGATTCTGTGCCTTCCATAATGATGTGCTACAGCATAAGCACAAACTAAACTTTTAAAAAATTTATTATAACGAGCAACCTGGATACACATTCCGACTAGATAAAAGACCATTATACAGTAACTAGGGGACCTGCTGTGGTCTGGATGTTATCCTTCTTCTGGAACTTGATGTGGGAATTAAATAGTTCCAACCTCTCAGAATATTTTTTACTGCAACAGTGCCTGCTACCGAGCTGACACAGGTGGAACAAGGCATACTCAGTGAGCTGAAATAGATATATTATTACAAGAGCTACAGAGCCATACGTAGCAAATTATTTTTAATGTGTTGTACTGGTGTGATTCTGGAACTGTGGTATATTGTACAGAAGTGATGGATAAAGCATCATATGTATTAAATTGTTTCTTATTACCTTTAAGTCTCTTCAGGATTTGTGAGCATGTGTTGTGTTGTGGGAAGCACTTGTTTTTTTGACATTGATGATTTTTTGCTGTAAAAAATATTAGATTAATCAGGTACATTCTGCCAGTAGCTATACTTCTCAAATGTTGAGACTTTTCCAGAACCTCCTGTATTTTTCTCCATTTTTTTTCTCTTCTCCATAAAACATGGTGGTATTGTTTTTCTGGTGAGTATATCTCAAAAGAAAGCCAGGCCACTGAAGAACAGTTTAGCGGCCAGATATTTTTCTATTAATATATGCTCAATTTTTAACAGGCACATTGGTTGGACTATCCAATCTGCATGCTTGTTTTTCAGTAGCAATGTGGCTCAGTCCTGTAATTATGGTTTATAGCACTGGTGATGCCACTGTTCCTCTTTTCTGTGCTTTACAGGTTCCTCAGAGAACACGGATGCCCTTTTATCTGAACAATCTGGGACCTAGTAGTCCAGGATCTCTTCAGAAATCAAACAGTCCCACATATACTGGAACAAGTGATCTAAACTTGCTTCAGCAAATCAATAAAACAAGGTGGGGAGACACATTCATTACTAAGCATCTCCCACACCTGTGGAATAGAGTCCCCTGCAGATAAAGCATTGTGATAATTAACTAATAATCCATGACTATGCATGGGTATATTAGGATTTACACACAGCTGGTGTGGTTTGAGCACGAGGGTGAAGCCCGAGTGATTAAACAAAGACAAATGTGGGTAAATCCTGATATACCCACAAAAGGAGTGGATTATTGCTTTTATACAATGACATTATTTAAGGAAGAATTTGCTTACCTTTCTTAAATAATGTATTTGTATAATGGCACTTCCTTGCTCTTCCTTGTTTACAGATGTACTGTATGGGACTTACGTTCTTATGCTTGCACAGTAGATCAGTGCAGAGCAAGGAAGCAATGGAGAAAAAAGAAAATCTCTAATCTCTAGAGCTGTTTTTTTAATCTTTAAAAAGTCAGGATTTTATGAGGGACAGTGGAGAATTGTAAGGAAAATCAGGTATGTTTCTGTTTCTTTAGTTTTGCAGAAAATACCTGATTTTTGTCTAATTTTGCTGTCCCCCATCATATGCCAATAGAATGTCTGGCCTCTCAATGGTACTTTAGTGGCCAGACTTTTTTCTATTTATATATACTCAATTTACAATGGGCATGCTGTTTGAGCTGTCCAATCAGCATGCTTGTTTCTGAATAGCAATGAGCAGTCATTGTATAACTTATCTTCCTTCAAATGCATTACGGGTAATTGGGTGGGTATTCATAAATAAACCCTGGGCTTAATGGGTCAAGCCCTAATTGAGAGAGGAGGTACAGTTGTAGGTGGAACTGGCAAGGCGTAATTGTTGCAAGACTCAGTAGCCATGGACTTTCTGTGATTCATATGATCAGCTGTATTTTAACATCACAGCCTTTAATAATTTATGGCCTGGAATGTAACATTAGTGAGAATTTAGTGGCATATAGCACCATGAATCATTTAAGTTACACATTCCTTTTCTTGCATAGTTTTAATGAGTTCCCATTTTATGTCTGAAGGCTCTACAGTAGTGCAGCAGTTAGCATTATTACCTCACAGCTAGAGGTTCTCTGATTTGATTCTCCTTCTGTGTGGAGTCTGCATATCTTACCTCTCTTAGCATGCATTTTCTCTTGGTATGCCTGTTTCGCCCCAATTCCAAAAATATACTGTAGGTTGATTGGTGTCACAAAATTCTCCATGAGTGTGACTGTAGTGTACATGTGTGACACAGAAGAAATGCCTGGCAGTTTGCATCTGCATCACTTCCCCTTTGCCTAGTAAGCTCCATGGATGGTGGAGACTGTTCATGCAGTAGTTGTAGATGTCAGACACGACTTATGAGCCTGGATGGATTTTACTTTTGACACTTAATGTTAGTCCTGAATCCCTGAGAAATTAACCACAGGTGGGGGAAATATATACTAAGTCTGAAATTGCTGTGTCTCTGAGAATTTCCTCCTCTCCAAGGTATAGAGATGTCAGAGTTAGTATATATATATATATATATATATATATATATATATATATATATATATATATATATATATAAAAGCAGTTGGGAAAGTGGTGGTGCTTCCTCCCAAAATGCTTTTAATATACAATAGTGAGCTTCCCATTTGCGTTGCCACCTCACAGCAAGAGGTTCTCCGGTTCAATCCTCAGCTGGAGTGCCTTCTGTGAGGAGTCTGCATGTCCTCCCTGTGGTCGTGTGTGTTTCCTCCGGGTGCTCCAGTTTTCTCCCAAAGACATGCTGTAGGTGGATTGGACACTCTAAATTGGCCCTAGGTGTGAGTGTGTATGTGTGCCTTCTTTGGAAGGTTGGGTGCCGGGCTGGCAACTTGACACCGTAAAACTCCACTGCCAATCATGAGCGACAGGTGATCCTCTGTGGTGACCCCTAACCAGGAAAAGCCGAAAGAAGAAGAAGTGAGCTTTCCACTTTGGTATTACATGTATAGAACTGCATTTAACTTTTTTAAGTTTTGCAGCTCATGTTGTGGAGTCTGAGACTACCAACAGGGCATCACTTGTAATACACCACTTTTGAAACATGATTTGCTAAACATCTATGGGTATCAAAACATTTCCTGATAATTGTTTTTACTTGGATTACCTGCAAGAAAAAAATTATTATTAAAGCAGGAACAAAAATCTTCTTCTTTCAGCTTTTCCCGGTTAGGGGTCGCCACAGCGGTACTCCGGTTTGCTAATGATTGGCAGTAGATTTTTTTTTTTACTTAAATGAATTTAACTAATCAAGGACAATCCAATTTCTTATCCATGCTAAAGAAAATACTCTGAAGGTTAAACAAGTCTTAGACCACAACTAATTATCTTTTCCTCTCAGGCTGCATAAATACTTCACTGTAGAAAAGAAAATGCCTAACTGCAGTTTATACCCTACTTTGGACAATCTTTTTTTAAAACAATGAACATCTTTATTGAATTATCACTCATGACACAGGCAATCGTACAGTTATATAAATGAAAACAAACCATACTGACATATTTTCAGTAACAAACATTATACATCACTTATTTATTTTTATTTTATTTATTTTACATTTGTTTACCAGGGAGGTCCGACTGGACAGAGCTGTCCATTTTCAGCGGATGCCAAGGAGAAAGTCTCCAGAACAATAGCTAACATACTACACATAAGATATTTACACATTCAGTTATAAAAATATAGCAGACAATAACATATATCTGCATAAAATATTTACATAAGCATAGAGATTTAGCCATACAATTAAAAGTATAGCAGGTAGTAACATATGATGGTTGTTCATACAGGATGTTTAGTAGAGATCATCTTGAAAATGTACTGAAGAGAAGACAAGAAAGGAAAAACTGAAAAAGGAGGAGAATATAGACAAGTTCATATGAGGCGCATTGACATTTTAAGGGAATGCTTTTCAACTTAGTCTAGGGGAGAGTTAGTGGGTATAGATGGGGCAGTGGGGAGTAGGTGGCAGTGAGTTGGAAAGTAATGTGATAATATATAGTGCATCTGTGGGAGTTTTAAAGAGGTTGGATAGTGGGTAGTGGAAAGGAGTTAGAATATGTCAGCCAGGTGCTAGGCAGTTGCATTTCTAGGAGTTGTTTATGTGGGAAAAAAGCTGTTTTTTTGAAGATGGTTTCATTAAGTTGCACCCTGAGTTGTAGTGGTAGGAAGTTCCAAGTCTTGGCAATGTTGCTAGAATACAGGGAGGCACCAGAGTTGTAATGGCTTTTGGAGATTGCGATTAGTGCCTTGTTAGTGGATCTAAGTTCTTGGTTATTGGAGTAGAGGATGATCAGGTCTTCTAAGGCTGGAGTTTTGTCAGGCTGGTACAGTATTTGGTGAGCTAGAAGAAGCTGGTTTAGAGCTAAGGTGTTAGGGAGTTCAAGCCAGGAAAGCTGTTTTAGGGCCTGACAGTGGTGGGTGAGGTAGGAAGAGTTTGTGGTGAATTTTGCTATTTTGTTGTAGCATACTGATAGTTTGTTTAATTCGCTCTTGTTTAGATTAATTAGGACAGGAGAAGCATACAGTAAAGTAGAGAAAAAATGGGTACGAGCTAGGGTAACTTTACTGCTGCTGGTTAGGAAGTTTTTACATCTGTAAAGAGTACCTAGTTTTTTTGTTGATTTTGGATATTGTATGAGCTATGTGTTTGTCAAATTTCATATTATTGTTAATAATGAACCCTAGTAATTTGGTTTGTGTGAAGGGGGAGATAGGGGTATTATCTAATGCAGAAAGAGAGAATGGGGGAGTAGGTACTGATGCTTTGAAAGGATGAAAGAGCATAAGTTGGGCCTTTTTAGGATTTAGTATTAGCTGGGAGTTTGTTAGCCAGGTTTTGATGGATGTAAAGGCTTCTTGGGTTTTGACTTGAAGTTGTTGGAGGGTGGGGGCAGAGCAGATTAAGGTGGAGTCATCAGCGTATTGAACCAGGTTTGCTAGAGGGGTGACTTTGTGAAGATTATTTGTAAATATAGTGAAAAGTAGAGGTCCTAGCATTGATCCTTGGGGTACTCCTAGTTTTACCGAAAGTAGGGAGGATAGGGAGTTTTTCCACTGAACAGCTTGTTGGTATTGGGAGAGATAGTCCTGAAACCATAACAGAGTGGGGGTAGTAAGTTTTAATTCTGAGAGTGATGATATTAGTTTTGTATGGGAGACTGTATCAAACGCCTTTGATAAGTCAAGGAAAACTGCAGACACTAGTTGGCCATTGTTGCATTGTATATTTACTAGGTTACTAAAATGGATGAGTGCAGTGGAAGTACTATGGTTGGGGTGGAATCTATCACTTATAATCACTTATAGTTGGCCGTTGTTGCATTGCATATTTACTAGGTTACTAAAATGGATGAGTGCAGTGGTAGTGCTATGGTTGGGGTGGAATCTATCACTTATAATCTTCTGTACAATTCTTTGTCAAACATTACATAGCTCATTCTCTTCCTGCCTTCCCTTAAACTTTATTTCTCCTCCAAAATATTATTCACCATTTATTGTTCCCACAATTCCCATTTTTCTATGTAGTTTGCTCCTACCCTTTTCTAAAGATCCCACTTCTAGTTCTTATCTCTGTTACTATATCCACTACTTCTAGTACAGTTGGTTTAGAGTTTGATTTGCATTTTCTAGTAAGTGCTTTTTTGGTAGTCACCCACCAGAATTAAACTCACTATGTCTAGGTAATTCTGATACTGTATCACAATGAAAAAAAAAATAATTCCTTAGTTATACCAATTTGCTCACCCAGTATTACTGACAGTATGCAAGGAATTTTTAAAGTCTGCCAACTCATTACACTCCCAAAAAACATGTTCCCAATTACCTCTTTCTTCCCCATCACACCTCCAGCATTTGCAATATACCTGGGGAAAACATATTTGGAGTCTACTTTGGGTATAAAAATGCCTATGCAAACACTTCCAAGAAAGGATCCTAAATCTTTTAGACATTGTTACATGTTTGGGAGCCATGCATATATCCCCAATTGCTTCTCTGTGAACTGCTTATTAAGTATCTTTTCTCAATCCTTTCTAACTTCCTCTGATTTTTATAGTTATCATGCAATATTTTATATGCCATAATATTTATCCCTTTTTTAACAGCAGCTTCTGGTCTAGATTCTACTAAATCTCTACCAGTGCTTGTCCTTCACTTAGGATCCCCTTATTCCTTTCCGTTTGTCTATACTCTGATATCAATCCTTGATAGGGAAGGCAATTTCTTGCCTGCAGTCCAAATGAATTCTTGAGCTTTTCCCATTCTATTACATTTGCTTCTCTAATTATTTGCTCCCAGTACTTTGGTTCTTTTGCCAGTTTTCTCCAGTAAATTCCAGTCTCACTTGCTTATTCTCTGTACCTCTAATTGAAGTCATCCCTATCTACAGAATCTCCTTTCTCCATTCCCATGTTGGCTTAGTTCTTAGAATACTTCCTGCTACTTTGTGAATATAATATTCTGTATGGTTATTGTTATTCTCCTTAAAGATCTGCATCCAAATTCTCAGGCTCTCCTTATTTCTTTAGTCATCCCCCCACATTTCATCATCATTCATTTCCACTTTGTATCATAGCTTTCTGCTTGTGCTATGTATAGGAGTCTTAACTGTGTAGCTCTGAAATACCCCATTTAAATGAGGTAGTCCCAAACCACATTGTTCTATTGGAAGTATCAACTTATCCCACTTGACTCTTGCTGTGTTCCTTTCTCATATAAAATCCTTCAACACTTTATTAATTGCTATTCATAACTTCTCTTTTGGCTAATAAAGATATGCCTAACCTATATGTAAACCTAGAGGGTCTCAAAACATTTTCACTGCTTGTATCATTGCTATCGATATCCAATAAACAGAGCTTCCAATGTCTCAGTTTATGTATTACCTTTTGTTTAATCTCTTCACACATATCCTTAGCTGCCATAAGAGAATCATTTTAATCATACTCCAAAGCACTTCATTTTATATTGCCCCTTTAGCTATTTTTATTGCTGAACCAATTTGTCTGTGGGTACACAGTTTACAGGTATTGCCTTTGTTTTGTCTTCATTAATTTTGTATCCCAAAAAGACTTGAAACTGCTTCAGAATGTCCCACAACAATGAAATGTCCTTTTCTGGTTTTATCAGATACAAAATAATATCATCTGCAAATAAATCCAACCTTTCTTGATTAGTACACCAATTATATCCTTGAATTTCTGAGTCACTTATTTTCTTTGTCACTGGTTCTAAATATACTGCAAATAAAGGGGTAAGAGAACATCCCTGCCTGATTCCTCTGCTCAAACAGATCTTATCAGAGAGGACCTTCACACACTTTAATTTTTGCATCAGATCCTTCACATATCTTCATAATCAATGTTATAATTTTATCATGGAATGCAAATTGTTCCATTGCCCTACTCATAAAATCCTAGCTTATTCTGTCCAATGCTTTATCTGCATCAAGACCCACCAACAACAGTGATATTTTCTTATGTTCTGATTCCTTCTGGATCATCACTGTTCTATTATTGTTGTCAAATGTTACCTCCCCTCTACAAAACCACATTGAGCCATATCTTACAGATTCATAGATTCCTAGGTAGTTAATATGCTAATGGCCTTAGCACCTTTACCAGGCTAGCCATGTTATACCCATGTTCCCTAATTGACCTTGATTAGATGGTCAGTATTTGCAGAGCGTGTCTATGATCAGCCCTGACTTCCCTGTCCCTGAGAGACATAGGTACTATCCCCAGGGCAAATTTACAGTCTCCCATCCACTTGTCTAGGTTGCACTTGAATAGGGTTATTGAAGAGCTCTGTTTCACATGAATTGGGAGTTTATTTCGAAGGAGTGGCAATCTCTGGGAGATATACTTGTCTCTCCAGCATGTTCTGTTAATGTTGCAGGCTAGGTTGAGATCCCTGCAAAGAGCGACCCTTGTCCCATTTTATTTGTGGATGTGCAGCATTTCCATTAGAGCAGGGTCAGAGACTGCTCTGTAGACCAGGCACAAGTCAACTCTCTGCAGCCTGTAGGATACAGAGTACAGTGACAGGGCATTCAGTGTTCTCATGTAGGTTATGTTTTGGAGGCCCTGAATTTTCTTGGTGAGAAACCTCTGCAGTCTCTCCAGCTGCTGCAGGTGTTTGGTGAGGTACATACAAAAGGGAGCATTGTACTCTGTTAGTGGTTTGATGAGGGTCATTTACAGAGGAGTTATAACATCCTTAGTTTTGGATGTGATGCCTTTACTTATGCGATGTGCAGTGTAGAAGGCTTTCCTTACCACTGTAGACACATGGTGAATAATGTTTAGACTGCTTCAACCTTTGTTTCCAAATCTCGCACCACTGGGTTTGAGCTTAGGGGGTGCTGTCAATATTGTAATTTGCAGGGACTTCCTCTTTTCCAAAGGGGATAATGATGCACTTTTTTGCATTTAGTTTTAGTCCATAGCTTTGGCACCACTCATTTGTCTGTGTTAGTTCCTTTTGTAATATGTTAATATCGTTTGGAGACTCAATGATTGCTCCCAGTATGCAATCATCAGCATACTTGATAAGCCACATGCCATCTACTTTCACCTAGACTCTTGAGAAATAGATTCCAAACAGTAGAGGGCCCAGCACAGATCCTTGTGATATGCCACTGATAACTGGTCTACTGGTAGATGTGGAATCCCCAACTTTGACAGTATGCGTTCTATCGGTGAGCCAGTTGGCTACCCATCTAGTGATGTATGGGTTAATCCCCAGCTGGGAGAGTTTCTCAGTGATACCAGAGTGGGTGATTTTGCCAAAAGCCTTGGCTAAGTCAAGATAGGCAGTATGTACTGTTTTTGCCTTTATCCAGGGCTTTAGTGACATTCTTGAAGAAGTCCACCAGGTTCACTAAGCACGATCTGCCCTTGATTAAGCCAAACTGGGTCGGGTCTAGAGTTTGAAGGTCACTTATGTCCTTGTTGATAAGGTCCATGATGATCCTTTCCACGGCCTTGCATATGAGGCTGGTTAGACTTATGATTCTATAGTTTCCAGTGTCAGATGATGGCCTCCCTTTATGCAAGGGGATTACTGTTGTTCTCCATTCTGCTGGTACAAAGCCAGTTCTCAGGCTATGGTTAAAGAGAATGGCAAATGAGTTAGCTAGGTTCTATTTTAGATTGCTTAGTAAGCAACCTGGGATGTTATCTGGTCCCATTGAGGCCATGTGTTTGGCCTTGGAGATCACAGATGTGACTTGATCTCTAGAAATACTAGGTAGAAAACTGTTGCCAGGTATACTTTGGGGTATGGCTGATGGGGATGGGGGGGGTGAAGTTTGCTCCAAATCTCACAGCTAGCAAGTTGGCAATTTCCTCAGGTATAGTGTGAGTGGTACCATCTACTACCAATTTGGCACATAGCTGAGCACTCCTTTTTTAGATTTCAGATGGAGTTAAAGAATGCTACATGATTATCCTTAGCTAGGGATGCTATTTTAGCTTCATAATTAGCTTCAGAGGACTTTACAGGACTTCTGATTTGCTTGATCAGTCTGTAGAGGGAATTCTTCCTCTGCAGAGGCAGTTGCCTCTTGTTCTTGGACATCAGTTTCTTCCTTTTGTTATGCAATCTGTTTATACTAGATGTCCAAGTAGGTGGCTGTTTTTTTCGGGAGGGCCTAGTTTTAATCCATTCAGGTACAGCTGAATCTATACAGTTGCTAGGATGATTATACAGGTCATTTGTATACATCTCTGCATAGCAGTCATTATTGCCTGTGATTGCAGAGAGTATAAATCTTTTTATACTATCACTTAGCAGGCTGCAGTTTGCTTTGGAGAAGTTCCTTAGATTTTTTGCTCTTTTTGGGGTGTGGGGTCCAATAATTACTTTGAATGAGACTGATTTATGGTCCAACCTTGCCAGGGAGGGCAGTACAGTGACCACCCATGTTGGTGAGTACTATGTCAAAGACATTAGAGCTCCTTGTGTTCCAGAGCACTTGCATTGACAAAGTCCAGCAACCTTTGAGTGAGCATGTTTGAACTTGTGTATGTTACTCAGTTGATGGACGGATAATTGATATCTCCCATGACTAAGGTGTTGGCTGTATGGTGAGTGACTTGAGTAAGTCCAGGTAGGCATTGTGCTTTTTTTGGTTCATGGAGGTTGACCTATAGCTACTAATGATGTGGTAGGGTGTTTTTCCTATAGTTAATTGGGCATGGAGTAGTTCGAGAGAGTGTACTGTATGACCAATCTCGAGGTGTACGTGGCTTTAGTGAAGAATGATACACCACCACCTTTGGTTCTTTCATGCTCATTATGAGGCCTAAATGTGTGGAAGGCATTGCAGACTTGCACAACTGTGGTGCTGTCTGCAGCCTTGAACCACGTTTCAGGGACTGCACAGACATCAGCATCTTCCAAGGGGAGGAATGCTTCCAGGGAGTGTAGTTTTGTGTTTAGACTCCTAGCATTAAGCAACAGAATCTTGAGTTTGTCTCAAGCGGATTTTGCTATTTCAGAAATTTTGTCATTTTGACATTGCCTGAAGCAGGTGCTATGGGGGAGGCAAGTACCTTAGCCAGTATCCAAAAGCCTAGGGGAGACAGGTGCAGATGACCTCTGGTAAAGCAGAGTGGCCTGTTGACCATGTCTTCCCAGGCTGACAAATACTGGATTCCCCTGGAATGATACAAGAAGCTAAGCCAATTGTTGAAGTCAATAATTTTTTTTTTGAAATTGTGGCATCATCCTGGGTGAAGGTAGAATGCTGCTTAGGGCTAGAGTCATACCAACCTGGAACACATAATCTGAGAGTTCAGCCGTGTCTGTCTACATATAGGCCAGAGACGTACATCTCAAGTCATTCACCCCAGCATGGACTATGACAGAGTCATAATGGTACTTGTTGTTGCGTGACTTGAGTACATGCATGATCTGATAGATCCTGGCACTCGATAGGCAGCTAATAGTGACCTTCTCCATGTCCACCCTGGTGAGAGTGACAGCTGTGTGTCTCATTATGGAGTCCTCTATGACCAAAACATTACGTTTTGAGGTGTTTTGCCTTAGGGGCTTATTTGGTGAGACCCTGATTTATGTGTTATGTGCAGCAGTTTCTGTACATGTTGAGACATGCAGATAATTTGCGCTTGAAGTCTCTGATCTTTTGGTAGGCTTCTACTGAGTATCTCCGCATGTATGTGTTTATGTGTTTTGTTCTGAACTTGTGTGAGAGGTGAAGTACATGAAATGACAACCTGTTTGATGCCTTGTTTTTTGTTACATGAGAGGATTGTTTCCAAATTGGTAGTATAATTGCATCTCTCACATACAGTATTTGTTTGTTTCAGGACTAAGTGGTTCTCAGTATACATGAAGCAATTACTACATTGGCTCAGGATGTCCAAGTCAATCACGCTGACTGGAGAAATAGTGGGAAAGTGACCATCCATAATGGCAGGTTTATACCATAGTACTGTTGGGGAGTGGTTAAGTTACATCAGATTATGATGTAGGAATAACAGAGGGGCTTATTCTGTTGACAGTTATGGGTGAAGAGCTGTGGTGATGGTGCTCAGTGTGCAGCTGAGTTGCCTGCAGTACAACAGCGGACTTGGGAGGGTTCTAGTGACAGACATTTAGGGAAAATTTAAGTTTCCAGGTGTTTGCATCTATACTGGACAGGGCCAAGCCCAGTTGGATGATGGCAGCATAAATGCAGGCAAAATTCAACAATTTTAAGATAAATTGCCAATGGGAAAGCCACAAACTGAGCCTTTCTCCAGCAGTCCTCAACTTAGATGGAACCTGAGATACACACTTCTGCCACAAGGTTGCAGGGAGGCCCTCTGAATGTAAGGTGGCTGGTTTAGAGCACATTGATACCAAACAGTCTAGATTCAGCAAGTCTGAATCTAGCCTATGCTATATACGACAGTAGTGAATTTCAAAGTGCAGAAAAAGATGCAGACACAATCAACAAAAATGAAGCAGCAATTCAAATAAATACAGTTAATAAAGTGCAATACAGGCTTTAAATATACTTATTTTTCAGTTGTTTGCAGTGGATGCCTCGGATTTCAGTTCAGATGCACTCCAGATCTCTAGCTAAAATCACCAAACTCTGAGCAGCTCTAGTTAACTGAGTTATATAACCTATTCATATTTGAGGTCCACCAGGGTGGCCTGTTTTTTTCAGTAGGACCTGGTTTTGATCCGGTCAAGTACAGTCGAGTCTGTACAGTTGTTTAGGTGGTTATACAGGATATTTGTGTAATCCTTTGTATAGGAGTAATTGCTGGCTGTATTAGCAGGGGGTTTGAAATTTTTATATCATCACCTAGTAAGCTGTAGTTAGCTTTGGAGAAATGTTTCATTTTTTTTGCTCCACTGGGGATGTCAGGTCTGATTGTTACTTCAAATGACACAGATTTATGGTCTGACCTTACCAGGGAGGTCAATGCACAGGGGGTAGTGCAGTGAACCGCCATGTTGGTGAGTACGAAATCTAGGACATTTGAGCCCCTTGTGGGGGTGCAGGCTAGGTTTTCCAGGGCATTTGTATTCACAAAGTAAGGAAACCTCAGGTTGAGCATGTGTTTGCTCCTGTATGTTGCCTAATTGATGGAAGGATAGTTGAAATCACCCATGACTAAAGTGTTTGGCTGTATAGTGAATGACTCTAAAAAGTCCAGGTAGGTGATGTGCTTCTTTTGGTTCATGGTGGGGGCCCTGTAGGTGTAATTGGCTTTAATGAAGGTGGGTACACCTCCACCTTTGGTTCTTTCACACTCATTTTGGGGTCTGAATGTGTGTAAGGCATTGTAGCCTTGAACGTCCGGTATGCTGTCAGCGACCTTGAACCATGTTTCAGTGACTGCACAGATGTCAGCATTTTCCAAGGTGAGGAGTGCTTCTAGCAGTGCAGTTTCCTGTTTAGTCTCCTAGCATTAGGCAGCATAACCTTGAGTTTGTCTAGGGTGGATTTTTTTACTTTGGACATTTTGTTGTTTTGACATTGCCTAAAAAGGAACTATAGGGGTGGCAAGCACCTTAGCCAATATTCAAAAGCATAGAGGAGACATGAGAAGACCATCTCTGGCAAAGCAGTGTGCTCTGTCAACCATGCCTTTCCAGGCTGACAGATAATGGATCCCTCTAGACTGACACCAGAAGCTAAGCTAATTGTTGAAGTAAATCACTTTTTGTCTATATTGTGGCATCATCCTAGGTGAAGGTAGAAAGAGCCTGGTATCTGATAGGCAGCTGATTGTGACCTTCCCCTTGTCCAGCGTGCTGAGTAGGACATCTATGTGCCTCACTATGGAGTCGCCTATGAACAGGACATTTGGTTTTGGGGTGTTTTGCCTTATGTGCTTATTTGCTGATACTCTGGTGTTTGTGTTGTTATATGTAGGATTCTATTTGCTTTGCAGTGTGTGCATGTGATTTATGCTTGGAAGATCTCTGATATTTTGGTAGGCTTCTGTTGTGTACCTCTGTGTATGTGGGTTTATGTGTTGTGACCTTGTTTTGTGTGAGAGGTGATGTGTGTGTGTGCTGACAACATGTCTGATGTCTGGTTTGTTGTTTTGTGAAATAACTGATTCCAAATTCATAGTGTAATTACATCTGTCATGTATTGTATTTGTTTGTTTTAGGAGTAAGCGGTTGTCATTATACATGAGGCAAATACTACATTGCCTCAGGATGCCGATGTCAATCAGGCTGGTTGGAGAAATGGTTACAGTAACTACTACTGGGGGGTGGGCTAGTTTGACCAGATTTTACTCCAGGATTAATAAAGGTGCTTAATCTATCTATCAATTTTGTCATCTTTGCCATTCTTTAAGCCATTAGAGACACAAACTCTTTATAATAATGGTTTAGAATTGAACTGGGTCTATATGAAGTGGGATCTGAATGGCTCTTTACCCTCTTTAGGTATTTTACAGCCAACATAGTTTTCTTCCAGGATGTTGGTACTGCCACTTCTTTTAAAATGCTGTTAAATAAAACCTTCCATATTTTTATCACTTTCTCCCCTCCTAGCTTCTATATTTCCACAGGAATACCATCTATTCCTGGAGACTTTCCTGTAGATTGGTTATACATCACATTTTTTTATCTCATCTCCTCCTATCCTAACTCTTGGTAATTAAGCCTCAACAACCTCTAACCTTTGTATATTTAATTCTTCCATAGACATTTCCATTTGTACTTCTTCTTGATTTTCATATTTGTCTTCTTTATACAGGTTTTCATAAACTTTCTGAAATATTTCTAATACCTTTGCAGGATCTCTGGTTATTTTCCTTGTTATAGGCTCCCTAAGCTTGGCAACAACCCTTTCTACCTTTTTTTGTTATATTTTCCCTTCTAGCCTGCCCCCAATACATCCTTACTGTTGCAAATCAAATTCCAGTCCCCACCTGTAAGTAATATTCTCTAATGAAAGCTGACTATTTCTAACAGAATTTTCTTAAGTTTTTGGTGGAATATAAATACATGCCAGCATAATCATCCTCCCTTGCCAATAGCCCCTTACTACAACAACTCTACCATTATTATCTTTTTTACCTCTTCTGTCACTATGGGAGCTCTTCTAGCAATTTACTTTATCCCAGACATTCCTCTGAATAACCATCCTGAAATCCTTTCTTTATTAAATTCACATGCTCCGTTTTTTTACAAACATGCCTCCTGTAGCATAAGTATTTGCACTCTACTTTTTTAATATAGTTTAATACTCTTTCTTTTTTGTATACACCTGTGAGATCATTCACATTTAAAAATATTATGGAAAGTGATGTTATTATGATAGGAAGTTATTATTCCCACTTCTTATGTATAACAGTATTTTTAATCTTTAGTTTCATCTTTTGTATTACATGCATACACAAATTTTCGGCATGCTGATATAGTTTTTTTTGTCATATCCATTTGAACCTATGTCACATCTTATAAGACTTTTTTTGTTTTAATGAAACTCAAAAGCAAAAAACAAACACACTCCAGAACACCCCCATGACCTATAAACTTAATGCAAACACACAAATCTATGTACAGTATATCATCAAATAATGAAGTTTAACCCTCCTAATAGGAATAATTGTGCCAGATTTACAGATATACTCACAGGCTAGAATTGACCTATAATGAAGGGTATTCCCGATAAGATGTATGGTGCAGCCTGTGCTTCTACTTACACTAGGTGCTCTCTGTTTTTGTCTTATCTTTATTCCTCTCTCAGAAGTAGAACACAAACCATATGCTTTCAGAAACATTATCTTTTAGCCACTGAAAGAAAAGCATATTCTGTTTTTATTACCCTTATCAACTTGTCTCGGAAGAAACACGAGAACCAGATACACAGTTGCTTGCAGCTACAAGCTTCGCATGTTGCACTGTAAACATTTATTTGTTTGGGAAAAACTTTTCATTACATTTGGTGTTCTTTTCTTTACTTGTTTCCCCCTAAAACGTATTAGATTAAGCCAAAGGCCTTAATCTAGTCATTCTCCTATGCAAAAGAAAGAAAAAGCATATCAGTTTTATTACATCATGCTCTTTTGTCCAGGCTTTCTTCTGTTTTTACATTGCAGTGCCTGCATTTCTTAAAACTGAACAAAAAGAAAGAAAGAAAGAAAGAAAGAAAGAAAGAAAGAAAGAAAGAAAGAAAGAAAGAAAGAAGAACAAAAAATGGAGCATAACTTTACTTTTGTATCCATATGACACACAAAAATAACTGAAAAAGCTATACTTTATAACATACAGTATATGTCATGTTTTATAAAAATACTGTTAGTAACAATAACTGTTTTATTTATAGTTACCTCTTTCCTTCATCTTCCCCCCTCTCCTTAATGTTTTTCCAAACATTAGTCGCATGAAGTAGGGCATATACGTTGGAGTCCCCTACAAGTTTAACAAAGTCAAAAAAGTGCAATATTTCCGAGTTTTCTTGTTCCACCATATTTCAGAAATGATGCTTTGCAATTCCACATTTATTCATTAATTTCTGAGTTGCTGTTTTCTTCCTGTTGATCTCCACCTTCCAGTTCCAGTCTCTGGTTCATTTCCAATGGATTCCTGCTTCTTTTGGTCAACTCCTGTGCTTTTTTTCTGTCTTTCAAGCATTTTAATTTGGAACATTGTAAACATTTTCACTGGCATAGTCTCTCTATGACCTTTATTATCAGAAAAATGAGAAGCATAATCCCCTTCTGTTTGATAGCTTACTTTTTTGTTGAACCCATTTTTGTATTTCCTCCTTAGCATGTTCTGCATCAGAAATGACTTTGACCCTCCAGGAAAAAATATTCTGAAGATAGCTGGATACAGCAACTTGAAACTCAAACCTGCTTCTTGACATTAATTGAGTGGTGGAATAAGTGTTTTCTTTGGCTTGCTATACAATGAGCGATCATTTTCAACAAACACTCTACTTTCTCCAATGTTTAGCACTTTGTTCTTCTGCCACAGTTTTGTCAGAATCAACTCTTCTGCTGATAGGATTGCATCTTTACTATTAGAGATACTGGCTGCTTTCACATGGCCAGGTTTGGAGCATACACAATATGCCCTTTCAATTTATTACTCTTGCTGTGGAATACCTGTCCAGTTACTTATGAGTGGTTTCATAAAATTAATACAGTCTGTTCCTTCCACAATGGCATGGCTGGCTACCTGGCAGTGTGAACCTTGGCTGTAGATGATCGTCACTATTTAAGCGACACCCTGACTCTATGTGAAAAAAATGGGAAAAGGGGCTGTGGATGGATGGATATATGTTTCTTCCAGTTTCTCTGGTACAGTAGAAAATCTTAAGTTTTACCTACATGTCCTTCAATTCTACCATTTTTTGAATCATCTCTTCTTGAGCAGTGTCAGACAGCCTTTTCTTTATTTCGACTTCTGATTTTTGCAGTTTTATCATCTCATCTGAACATGTGTATAAAGCTTCTTCCATTTTTTTCAGCTTTTTTTTGTTTGAGTTGATATATGTCTTCAGTGTTTCCTTTATTTTAATCTGCTCTGAGCACATTTGACTTTTTTTTTTCTTCTAGATTACTGGAAGTCATGTCTTGCATCAAAGCTAGAGCTTGAACTGCTTCTTGCTGAACAGCTGCAGGATTCTTCCTGGCCAGTGTTTTCTCCTCACTTTTTGTGACTGATTTTCTTTCAGGTCTAAATTTCTTCTTTGCTGGCATCCAGGCAGTACAATTACTAGCTAGTAATGGAAATTTACCCAAAAAGACAAATCCACTAGTGCTCTTTTCTGAGTTTCTGTTTTCACACTGGGGAGAGCCGAAATTAAGCTGTTACTCAATATGCAGCCATCTTGGAAGTCCTACTTTGGACAAGCTTTTGAGTTCTATGTAACTCAGGAATATTCAACATAACTCAGGAATGCAATGAAACTTTCCCAGATTGAAGGATTTATGTATGTGCTTTTTAGAAGTGTTTTTTATCTGCTATATTTTTCTTCTGATTTTAGATTTTAGCAGATTTATTATAAACAATATCTCACATTGACCATTACATGCACCCATTGATATATTTATCTTAACTCTAAGTGTGGAATAATGTTACATTTTCTCTCTCTGTTTTCCTTTCTCCTGTTTGAATTATGAATTCTGAAGCCTCTCTGGAAGCCATCCAAACTTTCACAAATATTTCTCAGTTCTCATTTAAACCTTATCATGTTCATGCAACAAAAGTTTAATAGCAACAGGCGTCTTCCCACCTTTCTTGCATGCTTTTGCTAACATTCCTTCAGACTTGGTACTATCCCATAAAGCTGTTTTCCAAGGTGTTTTCCAGGAGGTGCCCTTTATTAAAGAACCCTTCTCTTAGAAGACTTCCACTTTTGGTGACAGTTTCAGAAAGCAAAAATACTTTCCTATTCCTGGAATCCTGTCTTGACAAATGGATTTTGCTGCTTCCAACCTCTGGTCCCAGTTTGGGGTAGTGTGATTTCTTCTCAAAGTATGTGCTATTACATACAAGAACACCTGACAACTTATGTACACACAGAGCTCCAGTCCCTGTTTTACAGCATCAGTGGGTATGATTCTTCTGCTCTACCTTGCAGTTAGGTATGTCATGCAAAACTATCTCTTATAGAGAATGCAGATACCTAGAGTCTCCTACCTGCTATGATGAACAATGCTCATGACAGAACCATTTTAAAAGCAAAAATATACTATTTGCTGTCCTTTTTGTTCCAGTGACAGTTATTTCTGTGTATATGTGAGCTGTCTGATCCTTGCTGACACTAAAGATGTTCAGATATTTACTGATTCTCTTGCAAACATCCTTTTGAAATGAAACAATCCCAAATCACCTTAGAAGTGGTGTTTAGGTTTACCTACATAACTGAGTATTGAGACTATCAAAGAAAACTTTAAGTCAATGGGAACGTAGGCTGTAATTCCTGAAGTACAAAGGGCTATTTGCACAGTTTTTGGAAACACACAGGGTGTTGCTGATTCAAAGATCTTAGTTACACAAATACACAAAAGATCTCACACTGCAGTGTGCTGCCTGAACAAATGAGTGCATAAGTACATGTAAATGATAAGGTGCAGGGAAATGAATGGATAACAACATGTAAATGGCGCACAGTTAAAAAAATGCAATTCTTAGATAACAGCACATAAATCAAACAGTTTCATTATATGGTGGTATATAAGAATACAGCATGCAGAAATGTATTGGAGCAGTAGCAAGTAGACATGTTCACAGCTGCAACAGTTTGAATTAAACAGCAAAATATTGCTGTAGCCACTGCTTCCATTTACTGGGTTGCCCATTGTCAGAGCACCTGACCAACCATACTCTCATTGACAACAAGAAAGTGGATTGCTGTATAGGAGATGGGAATAATATTAGAATAATAGAGCTGTTTCCTTCATTGTCATCATTTTTATGTCGATTTACAAGGTTTGGGTTTGAAATGCCAGTATTTTCCAATTTTCACATAAATCCTTTTAATAATTCTACCATTCAAAGAATTAGTTAACTTCATGGCTACCTTTCTCTTTTAATTCAGTATTCCTTTCCTGGCTCCTCACATTTATACACTTTTACCCTCACCTGCACCCTGCAGTACCACCCATCTCTGCCCTATCTGTCTCACCTAGCTCCCAGGTCAATCCTTATTTCCCATTTATATCTTCCTCATCCACCTATGGGCTCCTTTTCTTCCCACTGACTTTCCCTAACTTTGCAATCATTGCCATGTCCTTCCCTGCCACTAACGGAACTTCCCCTTTCTCCTCCCACTTCTAACACCCCCGGTACTTATTCAACCTCCTGTACTTATTCTGCTACAAACACACAAAATTCTCCCCTATCTGAGATGGGCTTATTACCTTCCCCCAAACCCTTCTCTCTTGCTTCCACAGTGACCTCACTTCAGTATCCAACAACCTCCACATATCAATCTGGTCTGCATTCTCAGCACTGAATCGCTTGCATTTTGCCAAAGTCTCCCAGCCTTATTTAAAGATCCTTATTGGTGTTGTATGCCATTTATGAAGTATCTACTCATGCACAACACTCATATGCATCTCCTATTGTCACTTTTGCCATTTTCCATTGCCCCTGTCCAAACTCATATCACAACCCATGTTACATCCTCTTTTATCCTTTGAACCTTGGGCTTACTCAAATTACTCTCTGATGCTTTAATGTCTTGTTGTTTTACACCCCCCCCCATAACCCCCAGCCTTCCTTTCCTCATCTATCCCTAATTACCTTTTCTTCACCTCTACTCCTCCCCATCACCATCTCCTCTTTTCCCTCTTACTCCAGCCTCCCTATCTTTTTTTACCTTTTTAATCAATCCCTAGTTAAAAAAAGGCCAGTCCCCTTTTATAGCCATGTACTTTTGTTGTATTAGCTAAAAGTTAATCACTCTCCTCTGCCTGTCACTCTTTTAAGATCCCAAATCATACTTATCCCTAATTAATCCCAAGTACACAGTGTTCTCCCTAACTCCCCTGGAATTTTGTTCCACACCCCCCTTAATCTTTTTACCTATAAAATGCAATATATTTCAGTAACAATCTATTCACATGTCCTTTTATCTTTCCATATACTCCTTCATACTCTGTTCTTCCCTTCCTTCCACAGTGCATACTTGAAAGACCCCATTCTCTAGTCCTCTCATTCTCTGATCTGTGTTAATCAAAACTAAGTACTGACTAAATCTGGGGTACCTCCCCCACCCTCTTCTTTGTATCCCCCCCTTTGCCCCTTTCAAATGAATCTTTCATTCGATTGTTGAATATCACACAGGATCTAGCAACATAATTTGGGGATGTCCCCTCATAAATATAATATGTTGAAGCACAAGATTGTGCACCACATCAGCTCCTTCCGAGTGTTCATATTTCCCCCATTTAGCAAAAGCTTAACTATTCTTGTATCTCCCCTGAATTATTCTGTATTATCTCTTTTGCTGTATCATACATCTCTAGCCATAAATATTTTTCCCCCTCACCTGAGGCATACCAATCACTTCTTCCTTTCTGGCTCCAATAAAAAAAAAACACTGATTTATTGAGATGAAACCATGGTCCAAACTCAGTCTCAAACTCTGAAAACATCTACAGAATCCTGGGTAATTGCCAGATTGCATCCTCTAGCACTACAGTAGCATACATCCATTCACAAAAAAAAGAAAAAAAAATCCTACCTCTCCCACTATCCCTTTCTATTAAGACTTCATTCCCCTTTTATATTTGGTGACTAACAGGTACAGTCCAAGGAAGAGTGGCTACCCCTACCTCATACCTCTGTCTCTACTCTCACCTCCTTTGACATTCCCCATTTACAATCTACCTCATTTGGGGCACACTGTGTAGCACTCTGACTCCATTCAACCATCTCCTGTCTCCTGTCACCATCCCTAATACTCACTCCATACATTTCCATTGCACACAACCAAAAGCCTCTTGTATGTCCATAAGGATTATCCCTGTCTTTCCATCCCATTTCTTCTCTGCCCACCCAAGAAAATGTATCAACATTCTCCAATGGTTGGAAGATTATCTTCCATTAATGAATCTAATCTGCTCCTCATCAGTGAGCTGAGGCCATGTTTTCTCCAGTATTGCAGTAAGAGCCTTCATAAGCAGCTTTGCATCTCTATTACAGAGCAATATTGCTCTGCAGTTTTCCTTATCCACCTTATCCCAGTTCTGCTTGTACAGAATCATAAATACATGTTCTTCCGTTGAATTAGGGTGACATGCTCTAGTCAGCATTTCATTATATGTGCCTACCAACACATCACTAGTTTGAATGTCCATCTGGTTATAAAAATCATCAGAAAGTCCATCTGGTTCCCCAGTCTTTTGTTTCCAGCAGCTCATCTGTCTCCACCATTCTGTTTTTCCTCCTCTTACCATCATTTAGCACCTTTCCCATCCAGACATCCTCCAAAAGCCCCTACTATACTCTCTACCAGTGTGTACAAAGTTGATTGGATGTTGGCAAAATAGTAACAGTGTTTACCTTATAAACACAAGGTGCAGGGTTTGATTCTCACATGGAGCAATTGGCTAGGCTTAAAATGACCCCTAGGGGCAGTTAGCCTAATATGAACATACCTTAATGTTTCCAGAAGCCCTATCTAATGTCTATATTAGATAGCTTCCCCTATCTTCCTCATCTCTTATACAGTCTATCCATCCCTTCTTGATTTGGACCTTAGTCTTTTGCATTAAAAGCTAAATACCTAATTTTGTTTTACTGTATCACTAGCATAGTTCATTTTGGTAAACAGAATAGTTTCACTTACTGTATAGGAGATGCAACCCTCCAATCAGACACTGTTGTAAGGGATCTGGATACTCTTGATAATTCGTTATCATTTGACCATTATATCTCCACAGTAGTTTGGAAAGCCTTTTATCTGACCCATCTAGGTTCCAAAGGCATCTCAACTAAATCAAAAGAAGTCTTAATTTCTCTTTGCTCATGAATTATCACACCCATTGTTGGATGTAATGCACCTTTTAGGATGTATTTATCTAAACATGTCATGCAACTTGAGAGACCAAAGAGATTCATAATTAAAAAAAAATCACTGGCCTCAAAAATCGTAGTTATCAGGAGAGAATGGTAGCCCTTTCTTTGTACGCAGTCTTTTAAAGACTCCTCCATACAGATCTATATAAAGCCTTTTGTGCCATGAGTGATCCATCCCTATTTGATTTTCTATTCCTTCATAGAACTAATGGCACAGCAAATTCTCAGTTAAAGGAACTGAACCTTCATCAGTAGATAAGTAAGACATGTTGAAATGATAGACTCATACCCCCAGTGTATCCCTCACCCCTGGAACACACTTCCACTACATGTCAAGCAGAGTACCACATTTACCACCTTCATCAAGTTTTACTGTGAGCAGGTTTTATACATTTATCTATTATATTCTTACTTATTTAGTTATTTTTTATATTTATTAAAGTTTTAAAGTGATTTATATTCAAACTGCTTTTGAAAACTGTTTTTTATATGTTTTCAATATGTTTCAATGTATTAAGCAAGTTATTTATTAATGTTTTAGGTTGGAAAGGGAACTTTAAATTGATTGTATTATTAATTGGAAGCTGAATTTTATTGGTTATTTGTGTTAATGTCAGGTATTTAAACTGTTTCTGGGAGTTAGTATGCTCATCTGATGAAGTTACAAGACAAAAACGTGGAACAGTGTGTATATAGCGTTTATGTGTTGGTTTCATTCCTGTATTCAAAATAAAGACTCTGGTTTTTGAAAGGCTGGTGTCTATTTACAAGTTTATCACCTTCATGGTAAACCTAGATAATTAGATGGACAGCCTCAAGTTCACTCCAAGTCTATATTGCCTTGCCTTCCTTGAGGCTAGTGGATAATTCTGAATGTTTTTTTTTTGGTTAGGCTTGAAATGGTTTGCAGATCAATTGCTTGGTACTTACTTATGAGCCTATGTGTCTTATTGCTCCACATCAACCTTTATCTCAGGTTTCCTCAAAGACTTTGGCTTCTGTTTAAATTCCTCTTGCACCCCAACCTCTTGGGATATTTTCACCCCCCACACCCAATTTTCACTTTGCAAGTGCCTAAGCTGATTCTCTAGCTGCATAACCACAATTTCTCTATCATTTCTAATCATCTTTCACTTCCCCATAAACCTACATCTCCACATTATCTTAATCCCACCCCATTCTCTTCATTCTAACCCTCCATTGTCTCTTTTATTCTCCCATATCCCCTCTACCACCTAATTTTGCATCCACTTTAACTTTTTTTCACTCTGTCAGTGTCCTGGATTTCATCTTCATCCTCCCCCATATCTCTTCCCAGATAATTGTAACCATTACATGATTCAATATATCCATCTCCACAGAATTTATAAGTTCCCCATCTTTCTTCATATCTACCAATAACCTGTCAAGCCTGTTAGCTTGCTTGTTACCACATTTACAGAATATAAAAGATTGCTTATTTGGTTTAATTTCTTCCCATACATCTATCAGTCCTAGTCTATTCACACCCCACTTAGTTTCCTTTGGGATATTTTATGAAATTCTACTGCACCAAAAAGTTTGTTCATCTTAGGAAGCAACACCACATTAAAATTCTTCCAATTAATTGTACGCTCCTTCCTAAGTTTATCCATATGGCTTACTCCCTCTCTCCATTTACCCAATAAATCATTTTCCCTCCTAATTTCTTTTCAACTGTCCTTCTACATCTCTCAATTTCTCACATATATTCCTACACCCCTTTTCCTACCCCCTTATACAACTTGTCCCTAACTAACCATTCCCTGTCTTTTCAAATTTCTTTAACTGTCTCTCAGTCACATCTTCAATTCTTGCAAAAACTAAACATAAATCCTCTTCCTTCTTCTCCACCTTTGCTATAACCTACTCTCCTTATAAGTTTATTCACTCTCCAAATTCCAAGTCCCCTCTCCCCTATTCTTTTGTACTCCTCACTATGATTTTTCTCACACTCTTAGAACAAGAATTCTGGACAAAATCAAAATAATAGAGGTACAAAGACCCAAAATATCATGGACAGAGTTCAGATGTTGTTCTTAAAAACAGAAAAGTTGATGGAATAACAGGCTTAGTGTTAGTGTGCATTTTTTGAAATATATAAAGTCTAAAACTCAAATGCTAATCTTTCTTCCAGCATTTGCCAGCTCATCCACTTTCTCTCTTGATGCCCAGCTGTACCTTCCTTTTGAGAATTCTACATAAATATGAGTAGCTTCCTCCTCATTTATAGCCCAGAAGCTGTTATCTTTCTATTAGGTCTTTAACATAGCAAGATATTTCTTCTGCATCACTGCCTTCATCTTACGAATATGCCAGTTGAAGTTTCCATCTCCTAATAGACACCTGAGGAAAAAAGTTATCAAGAATTTTGATCTTACAGCCCGCCATAAGCAAGGCCCTTCTGGTAATAGCAATTTTGAATGACAGTTCTTTCAATTGATTGTATCTTAGCCGATCCTACATAACTGGTAGCCTGCCAACTTTATGGACCCTACTGACCTGCTTGCTGAGCCAATCAACCACCTCTATAACTTGACATAGCCATCTTTCAGTATAGCCAACTGCATTTCTTCCCTCCACCCCTTCTCTTAGGCCACTAGTCCTCACATTTTTTTCAGAATTTTCTACACTCCAGATTGATCTGCTTCTTAAGTAGCCCCGTCACACAATTCCTTAACTTGCAAATCTCCTACTATCTCACATTTCCTTTCAGTCCTTCCAGTTTTGTATGCAGACCAGTGTTTTCATTGTTCAGCTCAGCTTTGCCCTCCCAAGCCTCCCCTATGTCCAATGTTAATTTAGACAACTCACTTATAAAGCTGTCCACATGTGCTAGCTTTCTGCCTAGTTTCTCTTCCATCCCTCCAAACATATACTGCTGCAGCCAGCCTGCTTTGGAAATCTGCTCTGCTGACCCTCTAATGTCTAACTCACAGAGCCATAACACATTCCTTCCAGATTGTTATTTTAACTTTTAGAGCTCATGGCCAGGACATAGTGTAGCAGCCATGTTGCCATTATGATTGACAACTCACATGAACCCCTTCAACCTGAGCCCATTCTGGTCCAGTTGATAGATAATCCTATCAGCAAGAGGACACTAATCTGCAACTCAAATGAACGCAGATGAATACCTACAAGCCACCACACTACTATCCATCACTGACCAGGGAGAGCAGTAGTATGAATATGCAAGTGATTGACCTCTGTTACATATGCTTAGTCTAAGATCACTGTGTGTTGGAATAAGGAGAAGTCTTAATGATACTGTAGCATACCTTTATGTGTTTAAAACTGATATAGTTTTAGTCATCCTGGCTATCACTTAGTATATGCTTGGTTAGAAATGAAATTTATACTTGGAATTGCACAATTTGTCCACTTGGGGGTACTATTGGCTAAGGAATGTGGTACAATCAATGTTGAACCGATACGTAGATATGTTTACATTTCAGTTGTTGCTATATACATTTATTTACTAGCATTCAATTCATCAAAGTGGTTGGATTTATATTTTAAAAGATCAAAAGATGTTATCAAGTATAAAAAGGAAAAAAGAAAGAAAAAATTTTTGAATACCTTGAGAATAAGACGGCTTTTGCCTTGGTGTTAGTAGCTGTGAGGTATGTTTATATATTAATGAGTTTCACAATAAGCAGATGCTATTGGATAATTTAAATGGTTAGGGTAGTATATATAGTGATGTTAGTAATTTTAATGTTTGTCTGATGAAGTCTGTATGGAATAGATGAAAAACGCGGTGAATCGTTAAGCGTTTTGCCATTTTTACTAGTGTACTCGATAAATATTTGTTTTTTACGGTTGGAAATCCGGTAATTTGTTTTACCTCCTGCAAGTGCATTTTTGGTGTTACAAGTTTATTTTCGCACTAGAATCTCCGTATAACTGAAGCATACCTCTCAACCTCAAAGTCCTGGAAATCTGGACAAGGCCATATATAATGGGAGACAAAGGCCCCAAAAATAAGGACACATTTTAAATATTGCTCTTACAAACTCAGAAAATTGATAGAATAACATAGTTTGCATTAGCATGAGTTTTCTGAAGAGTATGAAGTCTGAGACTCAAATGTCTGTCATTATTTTCTGACTTTAGCCCTTAATGATTTGCCAGAAAAACAAAATTTAATAAGGAACAGAATAAAAACATGAGGCAAAAATCTGTACATTCTGTGAAAATCTGGACAGTTGAGAGGTATGTACTGCAGTCTTGCAGTTATTATATAATAATCGTAAATGGACTTCAGTGCTTTCATGGTGCAGTGGTGCAGCAGTAGCATTGTCGCTTCACAGCAAGAGGTTCTCTGGCTCAATTCTCAGCTGGAGTGCCTTCTGTGTGGAGTCTGCATATCCTCCATTCATTTGTGTGGGTTTTCTCTGGGTGCTCCGGTTTTCTCCCACGTTACAAAGACATGCATCTGGAAGGTTTCTCTCTGGGCCTCCGCTGAAAATTGGCATTATTCCAAGTCAGACTTTCCCGGTTAACAAATGTTAACCAAATAAAAATAAATAAATAAATATTTAACAGCAGTGTGGCAATATTGCGCCTTGATCCCCTCAATTGCTGTGGTACCCATCTGATCTTCTGATTGTGATCTCAGAGGTTTTAGAGGCCACAGAGAGACCTTTACACCTGGTAGTTCTATTTTGTCAAAAATAAGTATTTTTTTCATGTGGATTGAAAAGCTTCCCATTTGCTCTCATTCACTGAACTTGGATGTTTTTCTAAAGTACCTTAGAAAACTGCTTAAAACTCTGTCTCAGTTTTTCCATTATTAAGGTGCATATTCTGGGCACATCAGCATATCAATCTGTGATTCAGCATAAACTTGTCAAGGATGTACTCCATCTCCAACCTCTGATCAAGTATCCTACTCTTTAGTGAGAACCCAACTTCAAGACTAACAGACTTTTCTGCTGACTACCTGAGCCAGCTAGTTCAGCAGACTTGAACTTTGTCTTTGGAAGACATTGTTTTTAGAGCTCATAACATCTTCTAGACAGTTTTTGGAGCTGTAAGTCCTCATTTTCAGACCACCATATTTGGTCTTTCACAAAGACTATCTCTCTATCTCTCTCTGTCTCTTATGGCAAAGCCGCATTTGCTCCCACAAATTATGGCATAATTGCCTTTTAGGCAGTCATCTTCTCTCCTTGTGTTCCTTGGGAAGGAAAATTTGGAATTAGAGGACCATTCATATTCTGGGTGTGTACCTTCAACAAACTCAGATTGCACCTGAACAGGGTGTGTGAGATTAGCAAGGTAGGTCAGCACTTTAAAAAAGGCCAAAAGTTGCCAAGCTGATGCTGTCCAAGAGAATTACAAGCTGCAGTATTCTGTGTGCTACCATTTGGTTACTCTTCTTCAGATCACTGTGGAAAATGATCACTCGAATGGGGGGGGGGGGGTTCCTATTGCTTCCACTACTTTATTTAAATAATGTTTGCATTACAGACATTTTCTCTGTGGCCACTTGGTCTTCATTGCATTAGTACATATCTTTATCTTTACTAAGCGCTGTTATTTAGCTCTGCACTTTGGGAATCAAGATTCTTTTAGCACTTCTGTGCTTTAAGTTTCTGCTTTCTGAGCTTTGGATTTTTGGTCGCTCTGACACTTGCCTCCTACAGATATCATGTTTACTGTTTTCAATGGTTTCCAACTGATTCCACTACAGATGTTCTATTGAAGTAAGATATTAGACCAGTAATCAAACTCGCCTTTATCAGTTGGTCAGTAGATGTCAGCTCAGTTTATTATATTCATATCACCATACACAGAGAGTCAGTAAGCATGAACAAGACTTTGGGATAATAAAAACACAACCAAACTGTTAATCCTGTATGTTGGCATTTGGACAGACAATGATATACTCCAAATTAAGGAAAAACTACAATATATTAAGCGCTTTTGTTCACAAAAGTAGGAACCTCATCAGAATGACACAGTTAAAACTCAGTGAGTATTTAAATTAACCACAGCTATTAATTAATTAATTAATTAATTAATTAATTAATTAATTAATTAATTAAAACTAACCAATAACATCTGCTTACATAATTCAAATAGTTAAAAAACACTGTGGTTCCATAATTGTTTAAAAGAAACTGTAGATCAGTATCTGTGATATACCTTTAAGAAGCTTTCCAGTGAGTCAGCATATGCATGTAAGTACTGAGCACGTGCAAGCAAGACTGCCATTTTGAGTGAGCAGCCAGAGTGTGAGCATGCAAGTATGTAGTCTATAAGTTAGTTAGAGAGTTCATTTAAGTTTAATATTCCTGCCATTCATCCTGATGTATTTGTATACAACAAACTACTTAAATGAACATCCAAGCCTCAACGTCTTCTTAGTGTATAAAAGAAGAGCAACAGAAACCATCCATCTAAAATAGCCTAAAATAAACTATGCTAGACATCCAGTCTTTATAACTTTAAAATGGAGGCTATAGAACATGCTTCATTTAAACCAGGGGGACTTGTGGCATTCAAACATAATTGTCACTTTGATTCATTTTTATCAAGTTGTTTATTCACTGTATAACCCGTTATCAAAAACAGCCTGCTCCACAATAGTAAACTTGAAGTCATGAGTAGGATGCTGAGCTATATGCTTATAAAAGCATTTGTTGTCTTACACCTCTTAATATTTAATAAATGTTAGTGTTGTAGTCAGCAAGGGAGGCAATAAAACCAGTGCAAAAAACTTTGTTAAAATAGAACACAGGAGTAGTTAATCGCTTTTGTCAGTCCCTGGACTTTATAAGAACTAACAGCTCTTACTCAAATCCAGTTTAAATAAATCTTCAATATGATAACAAGGACAATTCCAGTTAAATTAAGATAATTGAGTTAATTAGTTATGGTTAATTAATTAACTAAACTCTACAAGTAGCAAATTGTTTCTGTAAATAACCAAGTTCAATTTTCAAAGTGCAAGAAAAAGTAAAACAAACAAACAAATCAACCAAAATTGTCTTCTTTCAAGTCAAATCTGAATTAAAAAAAATAGTGCAAAATTTGTGCTTCAGGCACCAATGATAAAACAGTAAAAAAATATGTTTTACAATTTGGCAGCTGTAAGTCTAAGAACAGGCTGTAAGGAAACAAATTTGTTAAGGCCAGGTTAGCATCCAGTCTAAGTTGCCAGAGAAGTTCCTTGTATTTCAGTCTGTTGTCCCAAGCATCGCCCCTGGGTCCTTGGAAACTATTTCTAAAATGCCAAATAAAACTTTTTTGAAATCTGTACAGGACAGTGAGTGTTTGTATAAAGCGTTATTCAGACTGGCCCTCTTCATATTGTAAAGGTGTTCATAAATCCTTTTGGCCAGTTTCCTCTCTGTCTTCCCAATGCACAATGCAGAATTAACTCTTCTTTTTAGTTTTGACCTCTAGGCATACCATACAGTTCACAATCCTGAATCATCTGTTTAATATGTACAGACATATTAAGTCAATATATTGTGTCACATTCTTTTTTTCTGCACTTTGTTACTCCAAATAATATGTGAGCAGCTGCAGTAATATTGGAGTATGTAACTGAGTAGAAATCATATGACAAGGTCAAAATCCAGCTAGCACAAAACATACTGAGAATCCACAAAAAGACTGCAGTTTGTTAGCTGGAGAAAAATCCAACATTAAAATATAACCACTTTAATAAACGTGAGCACTTTCATTCTGAACCTGAGTGGAACTTCATCAGAACTACAAAACAATTAAAAAACTTGGTTTAAATAATAATTGACATAAAGCTTATGATTTAAAACCACCACATAGGTACATGCATTAATTAAAGCAATAACTGTTCTAAATTGGCTACTCTTAAAATGACACCTAGCAATAAAAGGGCTAAACATTATAAATTGTAGTGATTCTCTACTATTATGCATCATAATATTTAACTTCAGTAATGGGTGAATGGAACATGTGTCTGTCAGACCCGGTGCCTTCATGACATCCAAAATTATTTGCCATTGTAACTCACATTTTTCCAGATGCTCATTCAGAATAAAACCCAGAAGGCCATTATTCACTTGATCTACTACTAGGAAACCAAACTTATGAGACTGGAACTCTTTAATATGTTTAAATAAGGCATTAGAATTCCTGCATTTTCTAATATCTAATAAAGGCTCATATATCCACTCCCTACATTTCCTAGACGTCTTCCCTATATAGAAAGTGGAACATGAATCTCACACAGCAATATACACTACTTGTTTTGAGTTACAGGAGAATGTACCATTGATAAAGAACTTCTTTCCTTTTACACAAAACTCATTTTCTTGGATGATATATAGACATTGAGAACAGCACTCACATTTTCTCATACCTAACTTATTTTTTGAATTAAACAACTGTTTTTTTACTCCACTAAATCTCTGAAAGTTCTATCTTTTTTTAAAAGTAACGTGTAGATGTTGACCTAAAGATTTTAATAAGGTCCCGTCTGATCTAAACAAATTCCAATTTTTATTGAGAACATCTCTTATTGCCTTACTATCCAACAAAAAAGTCATAATACAAAATCTATTGCTATCTGGCTTCTCATGGATTGTAGCACCCTACCATTTATTATTCAATTCACCATTACTCAAAACAGGGTTATAAACACCATTCTTTCTCTTGATAATAACTTTATCCTTTATTTCATGGATAAAGTCCTCAAGGTAACCTCTATTATAGAACATATCTTCTATAGTTTTGCATTCCTTGTGAAATCTCACTGAATCTGAAGTCATCCTAGCCACACATACAAGTTGTCCCTTTACAAAAGATGTTTTCTGAAATTTAGGGTGCCGACTATTGTAATGCAAGCATGCATTTCTGAAAGTTGGTTTCCTATGAATGCAAGAACTAAAGTACATATTGGTACTATTTTTAGACAATTCCACATCTAAATCAATTATTTTTTCTGTATAATTATTAGATGTGAAATAAAAAAAAATCTATGGTACTGTTAATGTACTCTAAAAATTCTGACAATTTATCTTGTGTGTCAGTCCATATAATCCAGAAAACGTGTGTATATATTTCATGACTTGGAAAATCTACTACTGAAAATTAAATTAATTTCTGAATGCACCATAATTATATTAGCAAAAATTGGGGTTCATGTAGCAACCATCACTATGCCTGTTACTTGTTTGAAAAACTGCCCTTCAAAAAAAATAATTGTTTTCCAGGACGATTTCCATCTAAACAACTTGTGCATTAATTTTATCTGTGGATAAGCTGCTCAATTTAAACATTTCTTCAAACCATTCTAACCCCATCCTTTGGGGTATAACAGAATAAATATTTTGCACATCTGTAATCACAAAAATTGTGTCATCTAAATTGGCTACATCATTGACCTGATTAAGAAATTGCCATGATTCTTTACACAAGTAGGTTAATTTGTCCACCTATTTTTTGAGAATACTGTCCAAATATTTAGCTATTTAGTAAGTTTTTGACCTAGTTCCATCAGTGATAGGCCTGAATGGTGGATTATCCACACTCTTGTGGATCTTGGGGATACCAAACACCCCTGCAATTACATTTTTCCCATTGACCATATACTCAAATTCACTTTTTGATATCTGGCCCTGTGATAGCATGTCTTCCAAGAACCCATCTTTGCATATGCAAAATGAATTTCATTTTTTGAAATTTCCATTTAAGCGTCCTCTAGTAAAACAGCATTCATCCTGTTGTTATAATCCTATGGATTCATGGTTATGAGCCCAAACCCCCCCAATCAGGCTTCAAAACTCTTACAATTCTGTCATTACTAATATCCTTTAACAACTTGATTTCATTACTTGACATATTATAAAATCTATCAGCATATGGCTTACTTAACAGATGCTTGATATCCAACTCACAAAGTTTCTGAAACATTGACCTATTGTGGTTTAAAAGGGGGTTGAAACAACTGGGCCTATGTAAACAACCTAAATACAAACTGCTTTTGTGCTGTCGTTTGTAAACCATACAGCCAAATTCAATCTGAAGTTAAAATATTATGATGTATAATAGTAGTGAATCACTACAATTTATGATGTTTAGCCCTTTCATTGTTAGGTGTCATTTTAAGAGTAACCAATAGAAGAACAATTATTGCTTTAATTAATGTATGTACCTCAGTTGTGGTTTTAAATCATGTGATTTATGTCAGTTATTATTTAAACCAAGTTTTTAAATGGTTTTGTAGTTCTGATGAAGTTCTGCTTAGATTCAGAATTAAAGCGCTCAACGTTTATCAAAGTAATTGCATGCTGGTGTTGGATCTTTCATCAGCTAGCCTGCTACAGTCTTTTTGTGGATTCTGAAGAGGAATCATATCAGCCTTGAACATCAGTACTTGTTTACACTGCAGTTTATCCCTGAAATGATAAGATGTACTGAATGAAGGATGTAGAAGCTTCACTGCATTTGGCCATCCTGTCATTATGACATCACCCTGAAATTGTAATTCTAAGTAATCTTTTGCAGCAGCTTCATTTCCTGAGCTACTTGGTAATCATTATAGTTGCATTACCACCCAAAGTATTTCAAAGTCTTCCTCTAGATCTTCTTTGCATTATTTAATGTGCTTTGCTGAGAGTATCTGTATTGTGCATAAGCTTCCTGACTTATATTGCATTTTGTAGACCATTCTCATAGCAAGCTCTGCAATCTCATAGGTGCTTTGTCTAAAGGTTTCTTAAATATACACTGAAGTAGTTCAGACTCTACAGTAATACTGTTTCCCTATATGCAGTCATGGAACTTCTCCCAGCCAAAAACATTGCAAGTGTTTATTTTTCTATCCAAATGTAATGAGACTGTGGTTTTCTTAATGCCCTTGATGCATAAGCATCTGGTTTGACATCATGTTTGAGGACTTCCTCAATCTCTTGCTGCCTTGCATCAACTTGCAGGACTGTAGGTAATACTATATTGTAATACTCCATCAATGATGCAATACTCTATCATTGATGCAACAGATGTTTTTTTCATCTCTTCATCTGATGACTAGTACCGTACTTGGCACTGTGATCTCTATTTCCACGGTGGTGCAGCGGTAGCGTTGTTGCCTCACAGCAAGAGGTTCTCCCGTTCAATTCTCGGCTTGGGTTGGGAGTGCCTTCTGTGTGGAGCCTGCATGTCCTCCCCGTGGTCGAGTGGGCATTCAAAAGACATGCGTTGAATGGGTGTCCCTTCGTTAAAGGTTGGGTGTTGGGCTGGCAACTCGACACCATAAAAACCAACTGCCAATCATTGGCGGACCGGAGTTCCGCTGTGGTGACCCCTAACCGGGAAAAGCCGAAAGACAAACAACAACAACTGTGATCTCTATCAAATATAGAATAATCTTTGACAAGTAGTACACGATTCCCAAGCACTCACAAAATAAAATATATCAGTGAGATATGTAGAGTCACAATTGCATGACCTTTGACAGCATCAGGATGTAGACCATTTTCTGTCATTAAATGAAAACTTACATTAAGGCAATGACACCTTTCAGTTGCTTGTTGAATTAAAAACCCTGTGACCTTGTCTAATAACATAAGCAGGAAAACCCCAGGTCTAATGTTGCTACAGTAACTTCATATAATGTAAAAATAAAATAAAAGAAAGTCAGCCTGTAAATGACACTTCTGTTATTTACTAATATAGTTAGCACTTTAATTGTTAAAATTAAGGAGAACAAAGTGACTTTGTAACACAATTAATTTTATACCTATATTTCTATTTATTGTAATGTGTCTATGAACTATATCTTATTTGTCTTTTCATGTTTTTCTTTGTTGATTTTTAAACTCATGAAATTTTAGTAGCTTACTGTATACTGAGTTTACTTTTAAATGTCTTTTAATCTGATGAAAGCCATGTTAATGTAGGATGAAAGCACTGACTGCACTCAATAAATAATGGGCATGCCATTTAGAGCCGTTGCATTTGTTTTATTTTATTATGACAAATTAATAAGTCATCTGTCATGTTTCCGCTTTTCAGCATCCCAGACTAGAATATCATCAGTAATATTAACAGCTAATTCTAGCCCATCACTCATAGTGCCACAGCTTGTTGGAACACCTCTGGTGCTGACAATATTCCAAAAAGGTAATTAAAAAATGTGTATCACCCTAAAGGTGTGTTGAACATGCAACATTTTATGAATTCCTTCATCTAGCTTTATTTACCAAAATCCCCGATTTGCATTAAACAATGAAAAGAATGTTACTTTAGGCATAGAAGTGACCACTCCTTCACCAGTCTCCAAAGATAATGGTCCCTCTGACCCATTTGTTGAGCAATGTAGATTATGAATTTGACCAGTCTGACCACAGTTACCATACTATTGACCAGTTCTTGTGACTGTCTGAAGATGAAATGGAGCTTCAGACAAAGGAATGCATGGCACTTCCACCAACACTTAAGCACCTGGCCCTTCTGTTCCTTCAAGACACTTCCCTTGTCACCCTCCTGGCTGTACCACTCTACTTTCAGGAATCCCTGTTCCATAATCTTCAGTGATTTAATACTGTTGGAAAGATGAGGATAACATTATTTTAGTATATTTGATTAGGCGGTGTCACCTCTCTGTCATGTTTTCTATTTAAATGGGTTATCCTAGTCTGAGCAATTCCTTCTACTTCACCATGATGTCCCCGTTTCCCATGTCTTACAAGTCATAATAGTGAGTTGTACATCAAGTCCTTACCATGATTTTTAACCAGCAATCATCAAAGTTGTATATTTCTCTTATTATCTTTACTATTACTTGTCAGACACAGCATGTCTCCAAATAATATGCCATATGCTGATTATAATTTCAGTCAGTTTTATTTATTTTATTTTATTTTTTTACATTTGTTTAGCAGGAAAGTCCAACTAGGCTATAACCCATTTTCAGTGGAGGTCCAGGGAGAAAAGCCCCACATTGTAACAATGCAAAAATACAAAAACACAGTGATGATTCTTGAACAATGGAGGAACATGACATGGGTATAGTAAATTTCCAATGCTTCCAATTTTCAGTGTTTTCTGCAGTCTGTCATGATATTTACATAACTCACTATTTTGTTAACAAAACACACTGAGATACTTCTTAAACACAGTCAAAGTCATTAGGAAAATACAAATGAACCAGGATTAGAACTGCTTCGTAGTCCAGCAGCATTTAATGGTTTTCACTGCTGGTAGTTTACAGTATACCACACCTTGGACATTTCCTAATCAGTCCCTCAAGCAGCTACAAGACAGGACTGTCCTCACAACTGCAATTTGTATTCTGTCACTGCCTGGTTTACATACTGTGAGTCATTAAAGATTTGGTCCATGCTGCAGTCATTTTGATATTTTAATTAAGTAGCCACTAATGCTGCTTCCAGCAAAGTGATATTATCAAGTTATACTGTATTGCTGGTAACACTGCTAGCATCCAAAACAAAGGCAGGGAATTTATATGCAATCCAGGGAAGCCTATTCTGCTGTGGCTATAGCTGCCGGACACAGCTGTGGATTCCACTATAAAAATACTTAATTAAAAAAAATTCTAAAATAATTAAATGTTAAGAAAGTACACTATATAAGAATTATGCTCCTGGTGGCTGACTAGCTAATCAGTCCTTAAGACTGGCCCTGCCAGTTCTTTTGGAGTTCTTTAAGTCCTTCCCCTTCCATCTATGTTCACTCTTAGCTTTTCAGACAGTGGAAAGTCTGTGGAGCATGAATCAGAAACTGCTTCAGAAGCTACATTTTTGATGGTATTCTTCCTTTCCAAATCTTCAAACACATTAGCATGAATCTTCATAATATCACTCTCATTCTGTGAAATGGATTCTGGGTTCTGTAAGTTATGCTTCTGTACTTGTAATCACATCAATCACAAAGAGGATTACCGGCCTCAAACAGATGCCCTACGCAAACCGTCTCAAAAAACTCCAGCATTACTCCGTCACATATCATCTACTCAGAGGCGATCTCTGCCTAACATACAAAGCTATGTCAAACCCAGAGCTGTTGGACATGCTCCACTTAAAGAAATCCCAATCCCTCTGAGCTACATGCTCTAGGGACCTAAACCTTGTCACCACAATAAACAGAACATGCTGGAGGGATAGTTTCCTGTCCCAGAGACTTCCCATACTCTGGAATAAACTACCTATCTATATCAAACAAAGCTGCTCATTAGCACTCTTCAAGAAAAATGTTGATGATTGGATGGGAAATAGGAAATTCACCCCGGGGATCACCTCTGTGGCTCTGCTCAACAATGGCACAGGAAAATAATTTTCTTGGGTGGCAAAAGCCAGGGTACCTTTTTGGCTGGGCTTGTATAGGCCCCAGGGCTGATAGCCTAGTACCTACCTATGAACCTATGAACCAATGTAATAAATTGCCAGTCAAAGGAAAATTTGTTCTATTTTCTGGTTGTCTGGCAGGAGATTTCCTTAAGATTCTGTACTTCCAGTGCAACTTTTGACTGCCTTTGTACTGGAAATGACTTCAATACTGCTCAGACATTTGAGATGGACACATGGCTGAATGTTATGACCTCTCTCACACACATTCTCACAGCCAGATTCTGCAAATAACTATTATTAGACTATATTTTGACTATATCCTGCATATTAACATTCATACTTGCAAAAATCCTTTCATTTTTAATGTTAATAGCATAAACTCCCTTAATCCTGCTTAAAGTCACACATTCATCTCCTTGCCTGCAATATAAAGAAACATGGTACACTAAAGCTTTTCTGATCTGTCTTCAGTGCCAATTTCAGTGAAATACAGAACAAAATATTGAATTCAGGACGTTCAGGTTGTCTGATAGTTTCTCATAGTTTCTCGGTTTGTTCGCCAGCATTCTGGCCCTGCCATCTAGGAATACTGACAGAAGTCACAATTATAAATCATAGACGTTTTCAACCATCCAGTCATCAAAATGTACTTTAAACAAATCTCTCTCTCTGGACATTGTTATATTAATTCAAATTGTTGTCCCATATCCTATATATAACTGTACTTATAAACTTCTCTCTTATATTTGTATTGCACTTAATTGATTTTAATTATATTAAAATTAATTGTATCATGCCTATGATTATGAGAATTAGTAGTTAATGATAAGTTAAACATTGGTTGAAGACATACCTCTCAATCTTTTGGTGCAAGAAATATGGACAAAGCCAGAAAGAATAGGAGGACAAAGCCCCTAAAATAGAGACAGCATTTAAATATTGCTCCTATAAACTTAGAAAGTTGTTAGAATAAAATGCTTTGCATTATTATATATTTACTGAATGATGTATAGTCCATACCTCTCAACCTCTTAGTGCAAGAAATCTTGACTAAGTCCTACAAAATGGGGGTACAAAGGCACAAAAATACGGACGTATTTTAAATATTGCTCTTCCAAACTTAGAGAGTTGCTAGTGTAACAGGGATTTAATATGTTTTCTTAAGGATTTGAGGTCTGAAACTCAAATGTATGCCATTATGTAGTGACTTCAGTCCTCTAATCATCACAGTGATTTGCCAGAAAACCAGACTAAAAATATGAGCCAGAAATCTGGACATTCTGCAAAAATCTGGACAGTTGAGAGGCATGGTATTGTCTGAAACTCAGATTTAATTTACTTTAATTTAATGACTTCAGTCTTCAATGATTTGCCAGAAAATCACAAATTTTATGAGGAACAGACCAAAAATATGATGCAAAAATCTGGACATTCTGCAAAAATCTGTACAGTTGAGAGGTATGGTTGAAGAACCTTATCAGTGAATATTTTATACGCAAATATAAAATTTTCTCCTGTGTATATCTATAATCAAGAGAATATAGTTTCTGCGTCTTTCACCTTTCAAAGTAAATAAGATTTTTAACAGAATGTATTCTTTTGATACATTTCCTTTGTATTGATTAAACCTTATTTAAGTGACTTCTAGAATTATTAAACACTAAGATAGGCTGAATATAAGCTCTTTATATATAACCAAACTATTTTTGTCTCTCAAAGAAACTGATTTAAAGACAATACCCATTAATTTTAATACCTTAATTCTAATATTGTTAGCATGATTGGAAAAAGACATGTTTGATGACATGTATATTGGGGCTGTTCCTGTCACTCATTTAGCACTGCATGCATGCCAGTAAATGTTCAAACTATTAGGCTGAAGGCAGTCAGGATATTGTAGTTGCTGCTGGCTCTGTAACTGTTTTCTGGCATATCTACTATAAGCTGTCATTTCCTTTTTCAACTGCTATTATTTAAGTAGGATAGTCAAGTGATTTATTATACTGATTATAGTAATTGCTGATATAGTAAACACGTTTCTTTCACTGGTTTATATTTGTAGGCTCAAGCTGTTTAACATGCCCATGTCCATATGCAACATCAGAAATCAATATCATACTGTCATTTTATTAACTTGGCAGTTCATTTAATTTTAAATTGCAGCTTTAAGCACCTCATATACTTCATCCTGAGATGGGACATGGTAACATATTATACATCCCCCTGGAACTAAATGTGTAGTTTCATCAGTTCCCTTCTGTAGGGAAATGGAAGTGTTTCAAAGGCCGCACTTTCTGTTTATTCATACAGCATAGTAACTTTAATGGTGATAATGGAGAATGCTGGACTGAGTGTCGGTCTAGTGTTCTACATTATCACCCAGGTTTCCAGATTCAGCAGTATGCACATCAGGAAGAGGACTTAACATCACTTGAGATATGTTTTGTACTTGTCTACCTTCAGCATCTGTCATAACAGACTTAATTATACCACTTAATGCTCTTCTTTTTAACTTTTTGTTTGCATAATTCAGAAGATTAACGCTTGATAAACTAGAGTTGTGAATTGAATTTCTTTGATTTCATGATTTTTTTGACTATACCAGGATAAAGTTTTGGAAGAGGGGTAAAACATCCTGTTCCTTCGTCGTTGTCAGTAACAGGCAGTGGCGTAACTATGAGAGGCGAAGTGAGGCAATTGCCTCAGGGCGCCAAGCGGCAGGGGGCACTTTGGGCAAGGGCGGCTCATCCTATTGGACTGCTGGACTGCAGCCCTCCCACTTAGAAAATAACAAAAAAAAAAAATCTGTAAAACATAAAAACAGTGAGCGATCCCAGACTGCCTTACCAGCAGTCTTGATATGGACACATGGACATGGAGAACAGAGGAGGTCCGGACTGATTCAGCCGCAGTCAGGACCAATGAGGAGGACTGAGCTGCTCTCATGGGACTTTTTCAGTGCGCGGGCTTCGGCTTCAGGTAGGTGTTTGGATTGTGGGCTTGCTTGCTGTTGTTCAGTCGCTTCGTGGATCGGTCTGTTTGTCGGTCGCTGGGCTAGGTAGGTGAAGGGCTGTGTGTTGATCGCTGGGTTTGCTTGGTCAGGTGTGTGTGTGTGTGTGTGTGTGTGTGTGTGTGTGTGTGTTTACATGTAGTACTATGTACATACAGATTATAACACATTTTCCTACACTGACGCCACTAAGATTAAAGTTTACTGATTTTACTCAGTGATGTCAGTGTATGGAAAATATGGTTTTAAAAGTATTATTCTTGTCGAAATACAACAAGAAAATGTTCCCTAATGGGTAAAGATGGTATAGTTTTGCTCTTACAAACATAGAGAGTTGCTAGTGTAACAGGGATTGTTTTAATATGTTTTCTTAAGGATTTGAGGTCTGAAACTCAAATGTATGCCATTATGTAGTGACTTCAGTCCTCTAATCATCATAGTGATTTGCCAGAAAACCAGACTAAAAATATGAGCCAAAAATCTGGACATTCTGCAAAAATCTGGACAGTTGAGAGGCATGGTATTGTCTGAAACTCAGATTTAATTTACTTTAATTTAATTACTTCAATCTTCAATGATTTGCCAGAAAACCACACATTTTATGAGGAACAGACCAAAAATATGATGCAAAAATCTGGACATTCTGCAAAAATCTGTACAGTTGAGAGGTATGGTTGAAGAACCTTATCACTGAATATTTTATAAGCAAATATAACATTTTTTCTTGTGTATATCTATAATCAAGAGAATATAGTTTCGGTGTCTTTCACCTTTCAAAGTAAATAAGATTTTTAACAGAATGTATTCTTTTGATACATTTCCTTTGTATTGATTAAACCTTATTTAAGTGACTTGTAGAATTATTAAGCACTAAGATAGACTGAATATAAGCTCTTTATATATAACCAAACTATTTTTGTCTCTCAAAGAAACTGATTTAAAGACAATACCCATTAATTTTAATACTTTAATTCTAATATTGTTAACATGATTGGAAAAAGTTACGTTTGATGACTTGTATATTCCCAAGTCTTTGTATTTGTTTGGCTCTCCAAGCAACAATATCATTAAGAACAAGTTCTTGATTGACTGTAGGTCTACCAAAATGCATAACAGTATAATGAACTATAATCTAAGCAGATTTGCCCAAATGGAAAGACCATTTAAAATTCGTTTTATTATAGAAGTAGCTCCTTTATAATCTACTAAAAATTCAGTCTTGCAATCATCAGCATATTTTGCAAGCCAACAACATGTTGCAAAAAAAAACAGATTAAACAGTACTGACCTGAAAACAGAACCCTGAGAAACAACCTGTGTAACTGGTTAATAAATGTGGTGTTTTCCTTTAATTAATACATACTGGAAACATTTAATTAACCAATTATAAACCCAGTTAATTAAAAACAGGTTAAATCCATAATCTGTTGAGGTTGAAATTATAGAGGTATGACAGAAAGTGTCAAATGCTTTAAGTAGATCTAAAAATATCACTCCAACAGTCAAAGATCTAAGGCAATTGGTCAATGTGTATTTTTCAAAACAGAATTCATGCTAATGTATATCTAAAAATCCATTATGATTTTCAGGATCAAATAAAAGCTTCCACATGCATCTCTTGTAACACTTACACAGAACAGAGGTGAGATAATAGGTCTCTAATAAGGTATCTCAAATTTACTTCCTATTTTAAAGACAGGGGAAATAATGGATTTCTTCCATTATAGTGGAGCAATACAATCCTTAAGAAATTTGTTGATCAGAGACTGTAACAATGATAACAATGTTGCCTTAATTCCTGTTATTAATATTGCAGGAATATAATCTGGTCCTATTGACATAGACCCAGTTTTATTTAAAGTAGCTTTTATGTTTTCAACACTGGATGTGGATACATGTAATTACTGGTAAGTAAATACTCAAATGATTCAGGTCATTGATTATCGGAATGTAAGTAGTATAAGTTAAATTTGTCTGTGAGGACTTTATAATCAAACAAAAAATATTCATTAATGCTTAAAGATGTAATCGAGTTATTATTTTTAGTTTTCAGATTAATGTATTTATGGAATCATTTCTTATCCTCTGTAGTGGATGATAATTTGTCTTATAGGTTACATTTTTATTATTTATACATTTAAAAAAAATTAAGCAATTTAATTTACTTTTAATCTCTGATGTAGGATTCTCTTTTTTTAATGAATTTGTTGCTTTCTGTTATATAATTTGCAAAAGTGATAATTCCATCAGTATGGAAGGGACAAAACTTTTGTTGTACATTTAATTGATCTAGTTTTTTTTCTCCTGTAGATTGTAACATCACATCTAACATTCTTAACATGCATCTGAATTATTGTCAGCTATTTCAGACCAGTCAGTATCATTTATTATTCACTTAATCAATTAAACTCATAGTTTATATTGTTAAAATTATATATTTTAGATACAGCAGAGTTAAAACTGTGCACAAAATGTATGTGAAAGTTCAGAGAATTCTGGTGAGAACAACTTAACAGACCACCTACATCCAGGTTACATAACTATGAGGAATATTTTATAAGAACTAGACTGCGAAGATCACTTCCTCTTGTAGGTCTTTTTACTAAATGTGTTAGATTGTTTAATACAATCATGTCCAAAAATCTTGCTTATCTAAAGAGTGTGAAGTGTAAGTTGTCTAATTGATTTTAGGATAATTAAAGTCACCCAAGAAAATGATCTCAGAGTTTTTACAGTGTGAAACTAAGTAGGCAATATACTTATTATTAGTATTTTTGAACATTGAAGGTTTCTTGTAACTACATGTTAATCTAATTATATTCTTAGAAAAAGGATTTAGTAAGTCTATAATAGTTGTTACAGGTTCAGCTGTAGTAGTTACAACACTGTAAGTTGTTATCTTTAAAGAACATCATCAGCATTTTTTGATGGTCTTAAACATTTAACTTTGTTAAACCTTGGATATATCATCTTAGAAGAATCCCAACTTCTATTATTACTGCAACACTGATATTTTCATGTTCAAGAAGGAATGCTAGTTCAGAATGTTTATTCCCAAGCTTCTTGCAAGAATAAACTCTTATAGAATGATTAAATCCTTTGCTTCTAAATCGTTCTCCACAGGTAGTGATAACTTGTCTAAAAATACATCAGAATTTATTATAATTTACTGTAAACAAAATGTGAACTATAATCACTAAGATGTAAGCTATTGTGTGAGAACACTCATTAGTCCCAGAAAATATCTTATTAGCAAGTGAGTAGTTTCAGATTATAAACAGTTGAAAGATGCCTAAGCCAATTGTTAAATAGTAAGGCCTTTGAGAAAGACAATCATTCCACTTAAGCAATGGAATTACCTCACTGTGGACTATTCTTATATTTCTCCTTTTAAGGATTTCAAATGCATCCATTATAGTGGTTTTCATATTTTTCAATGGAACTTTAATGAAGTCATTTCCACAGTGCAGAAAAAATTGCATTGTAAGAAAAAAGCGTTAGCAGGAGTTTATTTAGTAGTTCTGGAATATCGCTTACTGTTTAGTCTGAAAGTGCTGATACTATGAGTCTGGAATAATCAGTATTACATAGCATCCTTCCAGAATTTTTAAGCATAAAGTCTGATAAAATTAAAATTTCATTCTTAGGTAAAACCACCAGAATCTCTATCGAAGTTATCAGATGTCATAAAATTCAGACAGGAGCAATAACTTAAGGGGAAAGTATTATCGAAGTTTCAGCGACAATGGAGAGCACTAGACTAAAATAGTGTCTTTGTGTGATGGTGAAGTAATACAGCAAAAGCATAGTTGTACACATGCGCTCTACTGTCGTAATATTTTAAATCAGGTTTGCAAAGACACTCTTTCTCTGTACACTATCACCATTATCGCCATTTAATGCACATTGATGCAAGGTGTGTTTTAGTTAGTCAAGGTCAGAAGGGATAAGGGCTGTTCCTGTCACTCATTTAGCACTGCATGCATGCCAGTAAATGTTCAAACTATTAGGTTGAAGGCAGTCAGGATATTGTAGTTGCTGCTGGCTCTGTAACTGTTTTCTGGCATATCTACTATAAGCTGTCATTTCCTTTTTCAACTGCTATTATTTAAGTAGGATATTCAAGTGATTTATTATACTGATTATAGTAATTGCTGATATAGTAAACACGTTTCTTTCACTGGTTTATATCTGTAGGCTCAAGCTGTTTAACACGCCCATGTCCATATGCAACATCAGAAATCAATATCATACTGTCATTTTATTAACTTGGCAGTTCATTTAATTTTAAATTGCAGCTTTAAGCACCTCATATACTTCATCCTGAGATGGGACATGGTAATATATTATACATCCCACTGGAACTAAATGTGTAGTTTCATCAGTTCCCTTCTGTAGGGAAATGGAAGTGTTTCAAAGGTGGCACTTTCTGTTTATTCATACAGCATAGTAACTTTAATGGTGATAATGGAGAATGCTGGACTGAGTGTCGGTCCAGTGTTCTACATTATCACCCAGGTTTTCAGATTCAGCAGTATGCACATCAGGAAGAGGATTTAACAACACTTGAGATATGTTTTGTACTTGTCTACCTTCAGCATCTGTCATAACAGACTTAATTATACCACTTAATGCTCTTCTTTTTAACTTTTTGTTTGCATAATTCAGAAGATTAACGCTTGATAAACTACAGTTGTGAATTGAATTTCTTTGATTTCATGATTTTTTTTACTATACCAGGATAAAGTTTTGGAAGAGGGGTAAAACATCCTGTTCCTTCGTCATTGTCAGTAACAGGCAATGGCGTAACTATGAGAGGCGAAGTGAGGCAATTGCCTCAGGGCGCCAAGTGGCAGGGGGCACTTTGGGCAAGGGCGGCTCATCCTATTGGACTGCCGGACTGCAGCCCTCCCACTTAGAAAATAACAAAAAAAAAAAAATCTGTAAAACATAAAAACAGTGAGCGATCCCAGGCTGCCTTACCAGCAGTCTTGATATGGACACATGGACATGGAGAACAGAGGAGGTCTGGACTGCTTCAGCCGCAGTCAGGACCAATGAGGAGGACTGAGCTGCTCTCATGGGACCTTTTCAGTGCGTGGGCTTCGGCTTCAGGTAGGTATTTGGATTGTGGGCTTGCTTGCTGTTGTTCAGTCGCTTCGTGGAATGGTCTGTTTGTCGGTCGCTGGGCTAGGTAGGTGAAGGGCTGTGTGTTGATCGCTGGGTTTGCTTGGTCAGGTGTGTGTGTGTGTGTGTGTGTGTGTGTGTGTGTGTGTGTGTGTGTGTTTACACGTAGTACTATGTACATACAGATTATAACACATTTTCCTACACTGACGCCACTAAGATTAAAGTTTACTGATTTTACTCAGTGATGTCAGTGTATGGAAAATATGGTTTTAAAAGTATTATTCTTGTCAAAATACAACAAGAAAATGTTCACTAATGGGTAAAGATGGTATAGTTTCTGCATTATGTGCCATGGTCCAAATACATTGAAAAATCACTTTAAGATAGTGTTCCATCTGTCAGTCTGCTATTTCCTGTATCATTATTGTGTAATGGAGGTGCTAACTCATAATTTGTTTTAGTTGGCACTAGGCTAATTGCCTTTGCAGGCCATTTTAAGCCTAGCCACTTACCCCATGTGAGAATCAAACCTTGCACCTTCTGTTTGGAAGGCAAACACCTTAACCATTATGCCATCCTCCCACCCTGCATTTCTCTGAAACAGTACCTGTGTTGCTTTCAGTTTCTCAAACAACTTGTGCTTGGTCCTTAATTTTGTAGAGCTTGGTGATATTTCAGTTACCTTAATTCTCTGTAATACTACAATGATGTCTTTTTTTCTTTCGTACATTTGATTCTTTACCTATAACTTGAAAGTTTATAGAGAATATCCATCACTTCTGTCATCCATTTTTCTTCCTAAACTGCATTAATAGCTGGCAACAACTTACACTTGAGTAAGGTTCTGTTCCTACGCTGCAAATGCTGCTAGAATGGCTGCAGTTACAAAAGAACAATTGCAAATGTTTTATGCAAACAGAGCTAATTATAAGCATCTTCCAGCCATTGGTACTTTGTGACCAATTCGGAAACCATGAGGGAAGATGCTAATCTTTTATAAGGTGGCCAGTAAACATTTAATTGAAAACGCTGGAAACCAGTGTCATCCCTCCAGAATCTGCTGTCCTTTCTAGTGACTGCTGTAACTGAGTCAAATGTTATTGCTCTGGAACTGTTACCAGCTCTGCCTCCACCTGTTGCAAAGTGGTGGACAGCCAGGTGTTATCAAAGGCTAAAGCTAGGCCAGGTCCCTGATCAGGAAAGAGCTTACTGAAAGAAACTACCTACAGTGAGAACTAGAAGAAGCTGTTTGCAGCTGGCATATACAACAAATGACAGCATACAGCCTGTGAGAAAATCCATTCATCACTCAAATTAAACAATGCCTGTCAGTGGCTATACTTGGGCCTGAAACATTCCAATGCTACAGTGATATTTTTATGAGTGCTGCAAGCTTCAGTTTCATAAATTTGAGTCCACTTCTTGGGCGGGGTATACCACAAAACTGGGAACTATATCAAGCTCCCAGGAACAACATCCAACCACCATTCTGTCATTAAAAGAATTTATAATATGGTGTACCTCCAAACATTACTATTTTCCATCAGCTTCACCCAAGTAGTTATACAGGCTATGTGTAGTGAAGATGCCAAAAGCTGTATTAGCCAGAAAGGCTGGCACTCCTTATCAAGCTGCATGTACAGCATGTGGTATCATTATTTTATCTGTCTTCATATAGCTGTAGGAGAGCACGTGATAACTGTATATGGAAAATGAGTGATCTCAGAAGGCCCTTTCCAAATGGACAGCTCTCACAGAATGTTCTAGCAAATTAAATTAGTATATATATATATATATATATATATATATATATATATATGTGTGTGTGTATATATATATATATATATATATTATATATGTGTGTGTGTGTGTGTATATATATATATATATATATATATATATATATATATATGTGTGTGTGTGTGTGTATATATATATATATATATATATATATATATATATATATATATATATATATTTATAAATCAAAAAACACACATTTGTTGGCTCTGGATTTGACTGTGCTGGATTGTGTGTGTATTTTTTTTTTACTTTAGCTTCTTTTAGAGTTTACCTGCAGAGCTGAAAATGTATCTGTTTTGGCATTTTATGATTCTGCTTGAAAGATGAAAGAAGGCAAAATGTCCTTACCCATGCTGTTCCTATAAATATCTCTACCACTTGTCAAAAATATATTAATCTGCAGCTTAATCGAACTCTGCAGAAATATATTTTCCACTGCACTTACTCACACATTAATTTATAGACTTATACTTTTGTTTCATCCAGTTCCATGTAACTGGGAAGCAAAATCTTGCCTAACAAGCAGTGAGTACAAGCTAAAGAAACAATCCTGTATAATTTTAAACAATGGCTTAAAGTAAAGGATGCGCATGGATGTTTTCAGTTTAATTCAATTACTTACTGTCCTCCCATGTTACAAAGACATGTCTGCATTATTTCTTCCTGGGCCTCTGCTGAAAATTGTTTTTTTTGTTCCAAGTCAGACTGTCCTGATTAACAAATGTTAAATAAAATTGACAGGCATTTGAATTTTCAGACTTCAGGATTCTGAATGTTTAAGTCGTTACATATTTGATGGTGCAGTGGTAGCCTCTGTTGAAAATTGTTTTTGTTCCATCAGAAGTAAAATTGACAGGCATTTGAATTTCAGACTTCATATTCTTCGCAAAACACAATGTAACACAACCTTTAATTCTAGCAATTTTCTAAGTTTATAAGATGAATATTTGAAATTTGTCCCTATTTTTGAGACTGTATTCCCCCATTATTGGCTTCGTCCAGGCTTTTTGTGCTAAGGTTGACAAGGCTTTTTGTGCTATGGCAAGAACTGAATTCACAGAATATGTTTGAGGGCTGTATGTATTCCCTCATTACTGCGTTTGTCCAGGTGTTTTGTGCTAACAGGTTGACAGCTATGGTGAGAACTGAATTCATTAAATGATAGCCATTTAAATTTCAGTCTTCCTCACTTTCACAAAGCAGCTGATCACGGAGTACTTTGATGACATTTCAGATGAGCTGTCTGACCAACTGCTCCTGCTCAAAATGACTTTCAGTGTCACATTTTCAGCACTGAAATCTATCAAGGAGTTGGCCGAGTTCATCTTGTTAACTCATTCAGAATCATCTTCCAGCTTTCCGGATATAATCACTGCTTGTTTGCTGTATCTGACACTTCCTGTGACAGTTGCCAGCGCTGAAAGAAGTTTTTTGAAGTTGAAGTTGATAAAGACATTCTTGCGTAGTACAATGTCTGAGGTTCAACTTAGTTCTTTAGCCATTCTGTCAATTGTGAGCCGACGCCTGGAAGATGTGGACACTGACAAGATCATTGATAGTTTTGCTGATAACAAAGCCCGCAAGAAGTCATTCTAGGAGTAGGATTGAACAATGGAGGTACAATTCACATTCTGGTATCTATATAATGTACTGTTTTATAATTGTTTTTTTTTTTACTTTTTGCTGAAATAGCGCGTCTCCAGATTTCAGTGTTTTATGCCACTGTCATAGGTCATTAACGTGACTATATGTGATTTCTTTGGCTTCGTCATCTTGATGGCTTGGGTTCCCGGGGTGTTGGGAGCCTAGGAAAAGTTTGCCTCAGGGCGCTTCTAACGTAGTTACGCCACTGGTAACAGGTCATTGTTGTACAGAGTTAGGTGCTTTGTTGCTTTCAAATTCATCATTTACATATACTGGGACTCCTAATTCCATTTCCTTAATCAAGCCTTTCTTCCTTTTTTTTTTTTTACTGCACTGCATGTTTTTGAAATTTTGTCCATCAATTATTCCAATCATATTGTTTCAGTAATAGTAAGTTTTTCAGGAACATGAAGTTGTGACTCTTTTACTTACTGATACCTTAAATTGCTTTTTCCAATTTCTAGTGTTTTGTTCTTGTGCTGTTTTATGCATTTCTCTTTTATGAGTATTTCTCTTACTGTTTAAATCTAGCTCCATTTTGCTGGGGTTTGATAATTCTTGAACAAGGTCAACATCATAATTTATATAAAAAGATTCATCAACTGTAGGTCACAGTATTTGTGAATCAGGACCTCCAGTCTTCTGATAGTTTTCTCTGCTGTTTCAGAAAGACAGCCTTAGGGTCAAATGTTCTCAGTAGACAAATGGAGGCTGAAGGGATCAAATTAAGAAACTCAAGAAGCAGCTGGTTAACAGTTCATAGCCTTAATCCTCTGTGCTAATGGCCAGAGATAGCAATCATCCTCTCAAGCCAGAATTGAAGGAATTAGAGAAAATTATACTTGTGGTCCACTGGAGCCAAACAAAGTAAGTTGTGTGATTGTAAAAATTGGAATAACTGTGTAGTTATTTGAAAAAAAGTTAGGTTCAAATCAGAGTACGTTCAATAGATATGTTGCTTGTGCAAGTTGTGCTATTTAGTCAGTTGTTCACTTGGGATATATCTGAGATGTGTTTTGTAGGAACACAGAAGCAACAGTACAGAAAGACTTAATCTGGGACTCTAAAAAGAAGTGTCAGAAAAAAAAATACTATCTGTGGTAAAAAGTATTTTACTGTTGACATCTTATCAGATCTGCAAAAATGTAAAGGTTGTAGGTTCATAGGTTCATAGGTGTGTACAAGGCTAATGGCCCTGGGGCCTTTACAAGCCTAGCCATAGGACTACCCTGGCATCGTGCCACCCAACCTTAGTTCCCAGTGGCTCTTTCGAGTAGAGCCACTGAAGTTATCCCTGGGGTGAATTTTCTATTTCCCATCCACTCAAGATTTCTCTTGAAGAGGGACAGTGAGGTGCTCTGCTTGACATGTATGGGAAGTCTATTCCACAGCATGGGCAGTCTCTTGGTTATGAACCTTTCCCTCCAGTACGTTCTGTTGATTGTGGTAATGAGGTTGAGGTCTCTGGAGTGTCTGATGTGGAGGGATTGGGATTTCTTTAGATGTAGCATTTCTAACAGAGCTGGGTCAGACATGGCTTTGTAAGTCAAGCAGAGATCGCCTCTAAGTAGGTGATATGAGACAGAGAATAGTTGGAGTTTTTTGAGTCTGTCCATATAGGACAAGTGTTTAAGGCCTAGGATCCTCTTTGTGAGGTACTTTTGTGGCCTATCCAGTTGTTGCAGGTGTCTAGTGAGGTACATGCCAAAAGGGGCATTGTACTCAATGATTGGCCTAATGAGAGAAAAGTAGAGGGAGACAATGACCTCTTTCTTCCTGGATCCAAAACCCTTAGCAATGAGATATGCCACATAGAAGGACTTTCTGACCGCAGTGGCAATGTGGTGATCAAAAGAGAGGTTGCTGCCAACCTGTGTTATAGATCTCTTATCATGCCTTCTGTGTTCAGTGGACTACCATCAATGTGGTAATTCATGGGAACTGGGTTTTTCCCAAAGGGGATGATGACACATTTTTTGGCCTTGAGCTTAAGGCCATGGTTCTGACACCAGTCAT